>NW_024113729.1:0-15089 GCF_003073215.2 Triticum urartu
ACGTTCCCCTACATTTCTGTCCACACATCAACGACAACGGGTGGTTATGGTCATCTTTGTGTTCTGCTATGTACCACCCCTTGTCATTTGACCACAGCAACCTGATCATAGCATTGCATCCGCATCTGGCCGAGCGGCTGTTTTCCCTCAATGGTTTCCCCTGCAAGGTTAAAACGGACAGTAGAAAATGTCATCAGTCTATCTATCACGACATAACAATCAGTCACCCAATGATGCGAATACTTTGACAGTTGTTCAATTAACATACCGCACAAGCACACACAATCTCTTGCATGCATCTCTTCCTTTCAACATTCAATCTGCTCTTGGCAAGTCTAACACCAAATCCGCACTCCCACGAATACAGATTATAGAATTCATAAGCTTCGTCCAAGGAGTCAAAGCTTGTGCCAATGCTTGGGTACACAACAGGTCCATCCCTCTTCTCGGTATAAGCACGGACAGACAATTCCAGAGCTGAAATCCTGTTTGGATTCATCTCCCTCTCCTCGGGAGCTTTACCCACCCTGACCCTGCATAACCATCTCGGCAGGAGATGACACACAAGAAAACAACTAATTAAAACCATTGCCTTTTGGAAGTACATTAATAGTCACATAAAAGATCTAAGCAGGAGACTAGTGCGTGTATAATATTCGGCACAGGCAGTCTCAAGTTCCTCGACCGTCAACAGAAAAGCTCCAAGCATCATACAGACTAACAAGCTGTCGTAAAATAATCAACTACGTAGCCCAATAAAAGCTCACAAGAATAAGATGACCAATTCCTCAAACTAATCAATCGTCAAAAGCTTTCAGGAATCAAAATCCCAATGGTTCATGTACAAATTCAGTTTAGGAAACCCCATAGTTCTCTCTTCCAGTTTCTCAACCATCAACAGACCAGCTCCCAGCATCGTCTAGACTGATAAGCTGAGATCCACAATGCTCCCAACCACGTAATCCAATACAGCTAGCAGTAATCAGCATAACAAATTCTCAAACTAAACAACCGTCAAAAACTTCAAGGAACCAAATCCCAAAGCCTCATAAACAATCAACTGCTTTCTGTAACTAAGAACGTGCCTAGGGTAGAGATCTAAGATTGCAAAACAAGAGACAAAGAAAAAAGAGGGGATTGATTTTCACTGACCTGCGCGTCCAGCCGCTGGTGGCTTCAGAGCACACCTCGCCCACCACTGCATCCACATGCGGCCGAGCACAACCGGCGGCAGCGAACACGTCGTTTGGGACGCTCATGGAATCCTGGGACTCCAATGGCAAGACGGAAGTGCTCCTCGCACCGGACGCAGCAGAAATCCTATGAATTGACGGAGCGGCCAACTCGGTGAGAAATGCCCCAAATCTGTGCCGGTTAGTAGCAAAGACGGTTGGCCGGAGGGAGAATAAAACGTACCCATTAATCTCGACACCATTGGTAGACATCTCGCCGACGCCGGAACAGCACGGCCGCCGCTGTTAGACGAACTGATGCAGATTGGAATGGAGAAGACGACCCGCTGCGTGGCTGTGGTTTATCCCACGCCACCCAACCCAGCCGCGCGAGGGGGTGTGCCTGACAAGATTCTCTCACATGTGCTGTTTCGAAAGACCTAACATGGGCCCTAACCTTGGTCCAAGCCAACGACGCGCGGGGACAGACGCTTTGGATGGGCCGCACACATTACGCCTACACATCCACTAGCCGTATCGCGGGCTGTATTTCAGTCCATAGGCCTGCCACGCACTGACTGGGGTGCACATCCCAAGGCCCAAACCAACGCCCACGATACCGGCCTGCCTGTGGCTCGGCCTCTGAAAATCCGCACTCTGGAGCCCCACCCGCTCCACCGCTGGATCGTCCACACCGGACACAAAAATCAAGAAAAGACGAGAGGGAGCCATGCTCCAAGCGGTAGAGCAGAGCAACGTGGAGAGTGAACTCTAGATGACGGTGAATCCTGCATTCATCATGGATTCATGGGCACACTGCAAAGGCAGAGGAACCGTGGCTAAGGGCTTGTCCAAACGCCACTGTAGCCTGTAGCCTCAGCCTCCACCACCACACCAAACATCCAGGTGATCCGAGGAGTGGCTCCATAACACTCAACGTATCTTGCAGAGGATGCGAATGCTCCAACCGACAAAAGACACAAGCCACTACTTTTGAAGAAAAGCTGAAATGTGCTGTCAGAGAGCAAAAGCGCCAGCCAGCACAATAGGTTTGTGCGTAGAGAGAGAAAATGGTAAGATCAGCAGCACAGTGCAGGGAAGACAGCTTTGGCCATTTTTGAATAAAATTCACATCTGGCTCTAAGTGTTGTCCAAGGCTTTGGTTACCGAATGGTGCATTTATACCGAGGGAGACCGGTAAACGTTGTTACCACGGTTACCACGAAATTTCAAACGAATTTCGAATGAAATTTATAATTGAATTTTGAATTCAAATTCTTTCAAAAACAGATATAGATAGCACTTTACTTATATTTATCATAAAAGAGCTACTAGCTCAGTGGAACATTGTCTATGCGCGTGCTATCAGGTGCTGCCATACTTTACTATACATTGAGCATTTGAATTCAAAAAAATTGAAAATTTTCAATTTTTTTGCTCGAAATTCTCATTTACTGAGGGGGACTGAAATATGTGGTAACCGTGGTAAATCTCGAAATTTCAAACGGTAACCAAAACCTTGGTGTTGTCTGGAGGTGTTATCTAATGTTAGACTGTATAGCTTCTGTATTTACATGTGTATACTGTAACGTTGTATACCACCTCATTATATATATGTGATAGGCCACCCCTAGAGGGTTGTGCCGGTTCCCCCAAAACCTATTGTCTTACATCTGAGGTTCCCGAAGTCCCAAAATACCATACAAGAAAGATATGACAGGACCTACATGTCACCTACAAGGCTCCACCTTAGAGAAAAAATTCATATTCTTTTTAGAAAAATCACATTCTTTTCACATGACCTTGAATGAAGATGATTTTTTTATGAAAATTATAGTTCTCCATGAGAGACTTTATAGATTTGAGTTTTTTTATTTGAAGTTGTTTAGATTTTTAAGAAGTTGATAGAAACACGATTAATATGTTGCTGAGACTTTATGTTATTTTTTTGAGCATCTTAACTACCTAAAATAATAAAACTCAAAACTAGAAATTTGTAGATCTCACCGAGGGCTACAATTTTCATATATAAAGTATCTCTATCCAACACCATACAAGAAAGATATGGTTTTTCTAAGGCGATTAATATGCTGCTGAAACTTTATATTTATTTTTTTGAATCTTAACAACATCAAATGATAAAACTCAAAACTAAGAATTTGTAGATATCATCTAGAGCTACAATTTTCATATGCAAAGTATCTTTATCCGACATCATACTAGAAGGATATGATTTTTTGTAAGGCATCAAGTTCTGTAACATGATTAATATGCTGCTGAAACTTTATATTATTTTCCAGCATCTTGATGACCTCAGATGAAAAAAACTCAAAAATATAAAGGTATATATATATATCATCGAGAGCTACATTTTTCATATAAAAATTTGTTTGCATCCAAGATTGTATGAAAAGAAATACAATTTTTTAGGTGGAGCCTTGCCGTTGACACATGGGTTCCATCTATTACTCCCTCTGTATCGAAATACTTGTAGCTGGGGCGCTACAAGTATTTCGGTACAGAGGTAGTAGATTTTATGTATAACAGGTGAGGTAAACGCTCGTTTAGACTTGGATAAGTCATGTTATAATTTTAGAGAGTTAATTAAAAATGCATTTCAAAACCTTAGAGACCTAGACACCTTTACATAGTTTTAAAGACCATAGATGAATTTTACTCGCCATGTTTTATCTACGGGACAGCCGACAGCTAACTTCTGACTGAGACCACTAGAGGCTCTAACTGCGTGCATGGGGGCTGCCCTAACACGTGAGACTTCAGAATATCTCATGGACACGCAAAGGTTAGAAGCTTGGGAATGATAGTAACAAAGCTGCAATACAGCTAGCCTGTCTTTATCTTTTTCGTTTCTTTTTCTTTTCCTTCTTTTCCTTTGCGCCTTTGATTGGCGCCCAATCAGAATGGTCGCTAGAACTTGAATTTTAAATGCCACTAGAATATCACAACTAAAGTGCATGCGTTTAGTAGAGCTGAAGGGTTCCTAAATGTGTGCATCGAACATCCGAACAAGTTAATCCGACATGCACTAATAAGTTAATAGTACTACTAAGCGTCAGTGGAAGCCGCGACCATTGCGACTACTAGACCTGTGTCCTTGTTTGCCGAAACACACAACACACACACACACACACACACACACACACACACACACACACACACACACACACACACACACACACACACACACACACACACACACACACACACACACACACACACACACACACACACACACACACACACACACACACACACACACACACACACACACACACACACACACACACACACACACACACACACACACACACACACACACACACACACACACACAGATGTTGGATGTGTGGAGTGCTGTGGATGGTGGGACAAGTGGCAGCTGCGCATCCTCGTCCTCGGCAGCCTCGGCCTTCAATGGTTTCTGCTGGTGGCTGCCCCCATGCGCAAGTACACCGTCCGGCGCTACTTCAGGCTATGCATATGGCTTGCCTACATTAGCAGCGATGCTCTGGCCATCTATGCGCTGGCTACCCTCTTCAACCGTCACGCCAGGGCGACCAGCAGCAGCAGTAGCTGTGATGGCATTGCGCACGACAAGGCCAAGATCCTGGAGGTCTTTTGGGCTCCTGTCCTGCTCATCCATCTCGGCGGGCAGGAGGAGCTGACTGCCTACACCATCGAAGACAACGAGCTGTGGGCAAAGGCACACCGTGACCCTAGTGTCTCAGGTCGCGGTTGCCATGTACGCCTTCTACAAGTCGTGGCCTGACTCCAGCGACTGGAAGCTATTGGCATCAGCGATCCTGCTCTTCATCATTGGGGTCATCAGTTTCAGTGAGAAGCCATGGGCCCTCAAGAAAGCCAGTATTAATAGATTGGCGTCCGTGTCGGCGACGATACAAGGAACAAAGAAGCGTACAAAATTGGCGGTGTACTTGGACGATCTTTTGTTCTCTGATTGGTACAACTGCTTCCACCACCAAGTCCGGCGAGAAGAGTAGCCTGCTGCCTGAAGATGTGGGTTGGCACAACTGCTTCTCCCTCACCGAGAAGCAGCCGGGGCTGGCGGCGGGTGAGGCGGATAATGTGGGCTTGTCGGACGGAGATAAAGTCTATATGGTGCTCTCGGACATGTCCCTCTCAGCTGCTGCCGATGACCTTGTACAACGAGGCAGAGCTGGAAATGTCCGGGATGTTCTTCGGCCGCTGAGCACCAAGGCGGAAAAGGAACTCAAGCGCTGGCTGCGTGGTGCGTTTGGGCTCATATATACCAGAGCAAATTTGGTTTTCACTCGCACATACCTGGTGTACCATGTGCTGGTGGTGCCCATCCTGCACATCGCCGCCCTCACGCTGTTTGCGACGAGCGGCAAGGACGGGTACAACCGCACGGATGTGAAGATCACATACATCCTCCTGTGCCTAACCGCCGCGCTGGATGTTTTTGCGGTGTTCATCCGCCAGCTACTGTACCGGGCCATG
The DNA here is from genome assembly GCF_003073215.2 of Triticum urartu. Classification (NCBI taxonomy): domain Eukaryota; kingdom Viridiplantae; phylum Streptophyta; class Magnoliopsida; order Poales; family Poaceae; genus Triticum; species Triticum urartu. Next base: position 5,676 of record NW_024113729.1, read on the forward strand.
TCTGCAAAGAGCGTCCCAGCGTTGTGCGAGACGGTGCCAGGCTACAACCTCGTGGAGGCGGTTCTCCGGCGGAGGCACAAGGACATTGGGTGGCTGGTCAAGTGCGCCACCCGCATGGGCTGCAAGGAGGAGTACTTCTGCAAGTGCGACGGCGGCGGTCAAGACTACACATTGTACAAGAATGTGTCGGAGATGGTCCTTGCAGATCTGGTGGGTGCACAGGGCCGCGACCTTGCCAATTACAGGGTCTTCACGGTGCCAGAAGAATCAGGCACCGCTGTGCTGCCGGTGGAGGATGCTGGGGCAGGTGCCGAGATAATGCAGCAGAGCAGCCCGGGAGTGGCCAACTGGGCTCTAAGTGAGGAGCTGCAGAAGGTGTGCGGCCCCAAGGTACGGGGCGCCCTGCGCGGGTCGTTCGACAGGAGCGTCCTCGTCTGGCACATCGCCACCTACCTCTGCTTCCGCATGGAAGGTCCTCCTCCCGACGACGAGGAGGAAGACTCACACTGGCTTCGCATCAAGTGCACGCAAGCAATATCCAGCTACATGGCTCGGCTGCTGAATTCCCACCCGGACATGCTGCTCACCGGCAGCAGGCAGCACCTGGTCAGTGAAGCCATGGATGAATTCGAGTTGCTTCTTGGACAGCGCCATGCTAGGTAAGAGCGGCAAGCCGCTCAGCAAAGACGAGCTGACCAAGATTATCGCCGACGGGGCGGAAGCGGAACGTGTCCACATGCAGGTGCCCATCGAGATCATCGACGACGGGCCGGAAGTGGAACATGTCCACATGCAGGTGCCCATCGTCATCGATAATAAAGCAGCTGAAGACAAGGAGGTGATAAAATCTTTGTTCCACATCCCCAAGGCATGCAGTCTTGCAAAGGAGCTGCTGAAAATTGAACCGCCGTCCACGCGCTGGAGGGTGATGTACCGGGTGTGGCTGGGCATGCTCTTCTACTCCGCCAGCATGTGCAGGGGCTACCTGCACGCTAAGAGCTTGGGTGAAGGTGGTGAGTTCCTCTCCTACGTCTGGCTCGTCCTCTCGCTCAAGGGTGCCAAGACCCTGGCCGACAAGCTTCAGATGCTGCAGGGAGACGACGAGGAACAACACTGACCGATAAGCCTCAGATTCTGGAGGGATCAGAGACGACGAGGAACCAACACCCTGATCAAGGCCCACAACTTGCTGGTTCGAAACCCCCCATCCAGATCCTTTAATTGAACCGCCGATGCCATGATTTTGTATATCAATTCTACTGTTTGTTGTTTGTTTGTTTGTTTAATTTCTAGCTAGCGTTCTCCGATCCAAGTACTGGCCGGTTTGTTTGTTGCCTTCCTTGCGCGGGCGTTCGCCCGCGGCTTTTGATTCAGTTTATTTCATTTGTTGTCTTGTCTACTGCTGCATGTACTCCCTTCCCTACCTCACTGCCTTTTTTGTCCTCTCAAACCAACCGTCCTAGGCAATTTGTAGCACTGTGGTCAACTCAACTATAAAAGAAACATTTGTTCTTTCTCTTTGGATGCAACTCAAGTGCCGACTCGATCCGTTTACATTTTGCGCACCCTTTAGTCATTGACTTAGGTTTATCCCTAGAAACTCCTGCAATTGGTGCAGACCCACTTGGGCCTGGTGTCGTTGCACCACCTGTAGGGGTGCCATAGGGCCAACAGAGGGTGTTGTACGACCATCAGGTGGTCGCATATGATTAATAGCAGGCGGGGCAAGGTGCCAGCATGCTGTGTAGGGCCAGCCGGCTATGGCGGCTAACCATGCCCTGGATGAGCAGGCCCTTTTGCCTTCTTTTTCTTATACTTGTTGAAATAGTTAGGCCAACTCCACCGCGCGATCCTAAAGGGATGTCCGGTTTGGTCGGATTTTATCTTTTTGGGGTGCCGATGGGTTCATCCATGTCCGCGTTTGTCCGATGGGTTGTGGGTGCGCCCAACGCGCGGCCGAACATCAAAACCTATCCGGGGTGGACGTGAATAAAAAATTTAAAAACTTAAATGAAATGACTAAAAAAGTAAATAAACTTAGTTAAAACACACACACACACACACACACACACACACATATATATATACAAAACGGCCCAGTCTATCAGTCCACTTAAAAGGCCCAGTTCGTAATTAACATAAAACAAAAAAAAACGCCTCCCGCTCGCTCCTGCCGCGCCCGTCGATGCCGTGGCCGACGCCGTCTTCACTGGCCGCCGGTGTCGTCGTCGTCGCTGACCAGGTCGATGTAGGCCGGCGGCGTCCAGAGGTGGGCCGACGGTGCGTGGTAGACGGGGGCGGGCTGGACGGCGGGAGGTGCTTGCACCACCTCCTCCCGTGGCGACGCCTCCTACTCTGGTGACCGCGGCGGCGTCGGGCGCTAGTTCACGCCCACGGCGTCGGCCATCTCTTCTGCCGTGCACGACCAGCCCCACCCCTGGCCCACCAGGGTCGGGTGGAACGCGGCCACCGGCGGCTCCACCACCACCTTCTCCTTCGCCACCATCTCGAGGTCGGGGATGGCGACCTCGCCGGCGGCGGAGCGGGCCATCATCTCCTCGAGGCCCTCCCACTGGTGCTCGTCGTGCGTGCGCATGGAGTCCTCCATGACGCGCGCAATGAGACGGGCCTCCTCCTCCTCCTCCGTCATGCGAGGAGGTGGTGGTGGCGATGGAGACGGCGAAGGTGTGATGCCGCGCACCCGCCTACGCCCGCGCTCCTGGGGAGCAGGTGCTGCGCGCTCCTGTCGTGGCCGCCGCGGCCCCGTCGAGGTGCCGACGAAGAACGACGCGCGCCTGGTGTCGTGCTCATCATGAAACCAGGTGTCCCAAAGCCCGGAGTCGGGAGCGTACCTGGGGTCATAGAAGAGGTCGTCAGGGAGGAGGCGGCGGCGGCGCTCGATCTCCTTGTTGCGCGCATGGCCGCTCGTCAGGACCGGCGGGATCGGAACCCGGTCGGCGGAGAGATGGACGTCACTCCAGGGGAGCGGCGTCCTCGTCTACCAATAACGGCGACACACCGACGCGCGGATGTAATGCCGGTCGCGCTCGCTGGCGGACGTGGGTGCGATGGAGAAGGCGGGCGGCGCGGGGGCCCGGCGTGGTGGCGATGGCGACGCGGGCTCCTCTTTCTTCACCGAGCCGTGGCGGCGTCCCGACGAGGAACTAGCCTCGCGGTCGTGCTTGCCCTTTGCGGCCCATGGCGGCGTGGGCGGCCGGCGAGCTCGAGGGTTGGCTAGGGTTTGGGACTGGGGCTTTCGGGTTTCGAGGAGGCCGCGGGATGGCGTGGGGCAGTGTGGACGACGACCCGTCCACGCTTCCCACTTAAAGAAGGACGGCGACCGTTCGACGTGCGGATGACAGGTGGGGCCGCCCGCTCGTGCGCATTGATGTGGGCGGGTGGGAGGTAGGTGGCCGCCTGCCACGCGGCCCCGACGCGGATGAGGCGCGCGTCCGTTTGGTGTCCGTCGCGACCCAAACCCGGCGCAAGTTTGCGCTCGAAATGGGTCGGCCCTGACACAAAACGGACAAGATGGGTCCGGGCCGTCGCGCGCTGGGCCGCCTCCTTTGTCCGTTTACCCCAAACGAATGGGGGCCGGACATGATAGGGTCGCGCGGTGGAGTTGGCCTTAAGTCCTATGCACGCTGCCTTCATGTGCTTCTTCAGAATTGCTGCAGTTGCATCTGACCCACTAGCAACCTGAGCAAGACTAGCAAAATCCTCGATAAGTTAGTATGACGGAGTTGCTTCTTCGATGTCGGTGGCATCTCATCAAGCTCTACCTGAACAGTGGATGCTGCTCCTGGTATTGCTTGTTGTGTCCACCTCCTAAGTATGTACCGCCCAGGGATTTCATCGACACCAAGTTGTGCAATTTTTTTTCAAAATTTGGCAACACAATATTCTATCTTTAGACATCTTGCAGCACTCACACTTGTATTCTTCAGCATCAACTTCTACTGTCACAGAAAAGCTTCTAGGACCATAACTCGTCACCCATCCTTCTCTGTTTGGATAAAGCCCATACACATGACTGCTGTGGGGACACAGATTGTACTTTCCAGTTAACTCAAACTCGGTACAAAATTTATGGTAAATGTCTCTAGTGTAGGCAACATAGGCTTGCTTCTCAATTGAAAAATTGGACCACAACTCATCGTGTAGGTGGTCTGTCCTGTAGTCATTCCCACCCTCTTGGACAAGCATGTGTGTCTGAATCTTCTCATATTGCTTCACAAAGTTCAACACAAAGTTGTATGGGTTAACATAATGCTTAAGAACGGCAATGAATCCGACTGCAAGAAAGGGAAAAACCTATGCTTGAAGCAACATGGCACAAATATTGCATTCTACTTGCACAACTTATCAAAGTGAGTGCCATCAACAACCGGCCACCTCAGCACAAAAGTAGCCCACTTAATCTCAAACTCTTCTAGGGTGAAGCTAAAGTCAATGCATTCACTGAAATTAGCTGGCATTCCTCGGTTTCTCCCCAACAAGCCACCAAGTTTTTTGTTGAGATTTCTTCATGATGTACCAAAGACATCGGCGGTGCACAGTAGTAGTCAAGATGTTTTCAATGGATTGGGCCATCACACCATATTGGTCAGTGATTATGTTCTCGGTGCTTGACCACGCATTGCTTCAAGGAATGTTCCAAATAGCCAATAAAACCTCGTATCCAACTCTTGCCTAACAAAACCACATCCCAACATGAACGGCTGGCCATGATGATTGATCCCAATGAATGGAGCAAATGGCATGTTGTACATGTTAGTCATGTATGTTGTGTCAAAGCATATGCAATCATGGTAAGCTTCATTGTAGGCCTTCTGTGCTGGACCATCACCCAGAAAATATTCTCAACCCTATCCTCTGCATCATACTTAACCTTATAGAAGAAATCAGGATTTGTCTTCAGCATATCTTTGAAGTAGGCAACTTTCTCAATCAAATCGCCCTCCTTTGTTGCATTTCTATTCAAGCTTGACTTGAGGTTCGTGATGCACTTGGTAATATAAGGAACAATTAGCTCTGTGCTGTAGTACTCTGACATGTGCATCATTCGTCCTGTGCAAAAAAAATAAGAAGGCAATTTTGGAACTACAGGCAACTAAACCCTAGATGGAAAAAACTAACACCTGGTCCTAAGGAAATTGTTTGCTATACTAGCAATCAAAATAAGTAACAAAAGATTTAGAATTCATGAATGGGGGTTTCAGGGGTACTAGTTACTGGATGTCCCTAGTTAAATAGTACCAACTATGAGATTTTTTTCTGCTCAAATGCTTAGAAGTAGCAACCCCGGGAAACTACACACACCACATATAAGCAACTAATGATGCGGAACGAAGCATGAAAATCAAAAAATTCCTATGAACACCCAAGATCTATCTAGGAGAAGCATAGCAACGAGAGGGGAGAGTGTGTCTACGTACCCTCATAGACCAAAAACGGAAGCGAATATAACACGGTTGATGTAGTCGTACTTAGCGTTCCGATCACGATCCAATCGGTCTAGTGTCGAACGCACGACACCTTCGAGTTTAGCACATGTGTGGCGTGATGACGTCTCCTCCTCCCTGATCCAGCAAGAGAAGGAGGAGAGGTAGAGGGGATCATAACCAGCACGACGGTGTGGTAGTGATGGTGGTGGTGGAGTTGGAATAGCGGTAGGGCTTCGCTAATAGAAAAATCTTGGACGAGAACTATGCCGGGAGGGAGAGACGGGGGAACAGCCAAAGCCAATGTCTTGGGGTGCCTTGCCACACCCTCCCCTATATTTATATGCGTAGAAGGGCTGGGAGTCCAGCCCTATGTCGGTGTCAAAATCGGCCGATCTCGGGTAGCGGGTCCCGAACTATGCGTCTGAGGATCGAGGGTAACAAGGGACAAGGGGGCACAATGTTTACCCAGGTTCAGGCCCTCTTAATGGAGGTAAAACCCTACGTCCCGCTTGATTGTATTTGATGAGTATAGGGGTCACAAGAGTTGGTCTACCTCAAGATCGTAATGGCTAAACCCTAGCCGTCTAGCCTATGAGAATTCTGATAGCCTTTACGGACTAAACCATCCGGTTTATATACACCACAGGGACCTAGGGTTACACAGAGTCGGTTTGTAAAGGAAGGAAATAATATATCCGTACACCAAGCTTGCCTTCCACGCATATGGGAGCCCTACCCGGACACGGGGGAAAAGTCTCCTGCCTTTATCTTCATGGCCCATCAGTCCGGCCCATATTAAACGGTCCGGACACCCAAGGACCCCTTAATCCTGGACTCCCTCAGTAGCCCCTGAACCAGTCTTCGATGACGATGTGTTTGCCACGCAGATTGTCTTCAGCGTCGCAAGGCGGGTTCCTCCCCCTGAACATTTTTAGAATAATTCTCCGCATAGAGGAACTGTATCCGTCTCTGTATTGTTGATATAACCCTTAGCCACGAAGGCAGAGTACCCAAAGGAAACCCTTATCTTTAACTGACAACTTTTTCAGTGAAGCGTCACATCCGACTCTTTATCATTTCAAACCGTTTTCATGCCTCCCACGTCGCATTTCGATGCATAGCTCTATTGGCACGTCTTGTCAAAACACAAATCGTGCCCATTAATATGTCTCCAACATATCTACTTTTCCTAACACTTTTCCTCTTGTTTTAGACTCTAATTTGCATGATTTGAATGAAACTAACACCAGACTGATGCTGTTTTCAGCAGAACTACATGGTGTTGTTTTTGTGCAAGAAATAAAAGTTCTTAGAATGGAACGACACTTTGCAAGGATTTTTCATACAATAAATAAGAATTTCTCGAGCCAAGAATCCACCGGAAGGGGGCACTGGGTGGGCACAACCCCCCAGGGCGCCCCCCTCCTAGCATGCCCAGGTGGGTTGTCCCCACCTGGTGGCCCCGCAGACCCTGAAACCAACGCTATAAAATCCTATTTTTCCAGAAAAAATTAGGGAGAAAAAATTATCACGATCCACAAGACGAAGCCGCCGTCACCTACTGTTCTTCATCAGGATGCCAGATCTGGAGTCCATTTGGGGCTCCGGAGAGGGGGATCTTCGTTCTTCGTCATCACCAACCCTTCTCCATCGCCAATTCCATGATGCTCCCTACCGGGAGTGAGTAATTCCTTCGTAGGCTCGCTAGTCAGTGAGGAGTTGGATGGGATTCATCATGTAATCGAGTTAGTTTTGTTAGGGCCTGATCCCTAGTATCCACTATATATGTTCTAAGATTGATGTTGCTATGACTTTGCTATGCTTAATGCTTTTCACTTTGGGCCCGGGTGCCATGATTTTAGATTTGAACCATTTATATTATCACCATTATATCCATGTTCTAGATCCGATCTTGCAAGTTATAGTCACCTACTACATGTTATGATCCGGCAACCCTGGAGTGATAATAGTCAGGACCACTCCCGGTGATGACAGTTATTTGAGGAGTTCATGTATTGACTGAGTGTTAATGTTTTGTTACGATTCTCTATTAAAAGGAGGCCTTAATATCCCTTAGTTTCCAATAGGACCCCGCTGCCATGGGAGGGTAGGACAAAAGATGTCATGCAAGTTCTTTCCATAAGCACGTATGACTATTTACGGAATACATGCCTACATTATATTGATGAACTGGAGCTAGTGTCGTATCACCCTAGGTTATAACTGTCTCATGATGAATATCATCCAACAAGTCACCGATCCAATGCCTACGTATTTATCTTATATTGTTCTTGCTAAGTTACTTCTGCTATTGTCACTGTTGCACTTGTTAGAGAACTACTGCTGTCATTGTTACCGTTACTGCTGCTACTATTATCAAAACTATCATATTACTTTGCTACTTATCATGTTGCTGCAGATAATTAATCTCTAGGTGTGGTTGAATTTACAACTCAGCTGCTAATACCTTCAAATATTCTTTGGCTCCCATTGTGTCGAATCTATAAATTCGGGTTGAATACTCTACCCTCGAAAACTGTTGCGATCCCCTATACTTGTGGGTTATCAAGACATTCTTTTGGCGCAGTTGCCGGAGAGCATAGCTATATTTGTTGAGTCACTTGATATTATTATCAAATTATCACTATGAAGAATCTGAAGGATGCTAAGACTAATATTTTTCCCTCAAGGACGAGAGGAGGTAAGGAACTGCCATCCAGTTCTGATTTAGATTCACCTTCTGTTATAAGTAAACTTGCAACACCACCACATGCCATTAATCCTGATATGTCACAAGTTATTGATGATGCTACTTCTGCTATGGATAATGCTTATGATAATGCTAGTACCTTGCTTTATAATGATGATGTGCCACTTAGTGACTTTCTTGATGAACAAATTGCTACAGTAATACAACATGATGTTGTTGAATCTGATGATGAGCTTAAAACAGAAACTCCTAAAACACCTGCTAGAACTAGCCTTCCTAAATATGAATTGCTTAAGGTATCGGAAGATTATATTATGAATGAGTAGACAACTAGAGATATTCTTGCTTGTAGGGATAGAGATAATCTAGAGAAATTATTATGCAAGTATAAAGAAAAATCTCTGAATGCTAGAATGAAATATGATCCTAAGTTTGCTACTTCGCCAATCTTTAGTGTTGATAAGGATTAAGAATTCTCTATCGACCCAGAGTTAATTACTTTGGTTGAATATGATCCTTTCCATGGTTATGTAATTGAAACTGTTGTGGCACATCTTACTAAGTTGAATGACATAGCCATCCTTTTTACTCATGATGAGAAAACTCGCTATTACTTTATTCTCAAATTATTTTCATTTTCATTAAAGGGTGATGCTAAAGCTTGGTACAATACTCTTGCTCCTGGTAGTGTGTGTAGTCCCTAGGATATGATTTATTACTTCTCTGAAAAATATTTCCCTGCTCATAAGAAACATGCTGTTTTATAGGAAATATTTGACTTCGTGCAAATTAAATAAGAGAGTCTCCCACAAGATTGGGGGAGGCTTTGCCAGTTACTTAATGCTTTGTCTGATCATCCTCTTAAGAAAAATTAAATACTTGATATCTTCTATAATGGACTAACCGATGCTTCTAGGGATTTCCTAGATAGTTGTGCTGGTTGTGTTTTCAAGGAACGAACTATTGGGCAAGCTGAAAAATTATTGAAAAATATATTGAAAAATTATGATGATTGGACTCTTCCTAAACAACTGTTTAAACCAACTCCTAAAAAGAGGGATATACTATATCTCGGTCCTGAAGATATGCAAGAGGCAAAGAAATCTATGAAGGAAAAAGGTATTAAAGCCGAGGATGTTAAAAATTTACCTCCAATTGAAGAAATACATGGGCTTAATACACCACCACCTCCTAAGGTGGTAGAGGTAAATTCTCTTATGAAATTCAATGATAATGAACAATCCTCGCAATATGCAT
>NW_024113730.1:0-25352 GCF_003073215.2 Triticum urartu
CAGAGATTAGGAAGTTAATACTTCAGGAGGCTCATGACTCACCATATTTGATACACCCCGGAAACACCAAGATGTATGTGGATTTAAAGGAGCGTTTCTGGTGGACTGGTATGAAGAAGGATATTGCCGAGTATGTAGCCATAAGTGATGTATGCCAGAGAGTGAAGGTAGAACATCAAAAGCCAGCCGGATTGTTACAGCCTATGCTGATACTCGAATGGAAGTGGGATAAGTTTGGCATGGATTTCATCACCAAATTGCCCAGGACCAAATCAGGATATGATTCTATATGGGTAGTAGTTGATCTCTTGACCAAAGTAGCTCACTTTATCCCAGTGAAAACCACCTATACAAGCCAAGTTGGCCAAGATATACATGACCAGGATCGTATGTTTGCATGGAGTTCCAAGGACCATTGTATCAGATAGAGGAACCCGGTTTACCTCAAAGTTTTGGAATTAGTTGCATGAAACTTTGGGAACTAGACTGGATTCAGTACAGCTTTTCACCCGCAAACAGATGGACAGACCGAGAGAGTCAACCAGATTCTGGAGGATATGTTGAGAGCTTGTGCACTAGATTATGGATCTAGTTGGGATGACAACTTGCCCTATGCAGAGTTCTCATACAACAATAGTTACCAGACAGTTTGAAGATGGCACCTTTTGAAGCCTTGTATGGAAGGAGGTGCAGGACACCGTTGTTGTGGGATGAAGTTGGAGACTGTCAGTTGTTTGGACCCGATTTGATCAAGGAATCAAAAGAAAAGGTTAAATTGATTAGAGATAGATTGAAGGTAGCTCAGTCCCGATAGAAGAGTTATGCTAGATTCAAAATGCAAGGAGGTAGCCTATGAAATCGGAGACAGAGTGTATCTTCGAGTATCACCACTCCGAGGAGTTAAGCGCTTTGGAGTTAAGGGAAAGTTAGCGTCATGTTTTGTGGGACCATACAGAGTTTTGGAACATATGGGAGAAGTTGCTTATAAGTTGGAATTACCCGAAGGATTCGTCAGGAGTTCATGATGTGTTCCACGTTTCTAGTTGAAGAAGTGCCACGCAGAGATGGCTGACATTCCTCTGAGAGATATTAGTACCACTAGAAGCGATTCAGTTGGACAATGATTTGACTTATGAGGAGAAACCAGTCAAGATCGTCGAGTTTGCCAGTCGGGTTACCCGCAGCAAGGTTATTAAGTTTTGCAAGTGCAGTGGAGCCACCATACTGAGGACGAAGCCACCTAGGAACGAGAGGATGATCTTCGCAAAGACCACCCACACCTATTTTCTAGCCAACCCGAATCTCGAGGGCGAGATTCATCTTTAAGGGGGGTAGGTTTGTAACATCCCAAATTTTCAATTTGGAATGTTATACATTAGGTCATCATTGCATATCATATTTTATTGCAGTTATCCTCGAAATCCTACGCAACTCAAGGACCCTCGGAGAGAGAGTTGGAGATTTCACTTGTTTTCATATTTGAATTCTATCAAATATTGAAACGAGGATTTTTGGTTTTAATTATTTTTCTCTCCGAAAATATTTCATGTTAAAATATATGAGAGGAGATAATATGACTTCTTCAAAAGAAATGAAATATTGGAGGAAAAATATTAAAATCAAATATTTGCTTTTATTTGGATTTTATTGCAATTTTATTTGCATTAGAAAAATTGCACGTTTTCAAAATTGCATTTTAGGGCCAAGAAAATGTTCATCTTGTTTTAAATATTTTATTTAGATGGTGAAAATTTGTTTTGGCATTTTTAGGACTTTTATTTATTTTTCTAGGGTTTATTTTCGCAGCGTTATTTTAAAGAGTTAGGCGCCCGACTGGGCCGAAGCCCAGCCGCGCCGCCGGCCACCCGCGCGCGCCACCGACATCGCCCGGGCGAGGTTGAGCCGCACGCCTCGCCGCCGCCGTGCCCTGCCCAGTCCAGCCCCCTGGAGCCAAGCTGCCTCCCCGCCCCTTAGTCGCCGCAAGGCCTTGCGGAGCCTCGGAGGCCGCCCCGCATAGTCCCCCCGCCCCCCTGCACGTGGAGCCGCTGTCCGCACCGCGTCGTTCGCGCCGCGAGCGCCGCCGCCGCTGCGCGCTCGCCGTCGCGCCGCACCGCGCAAGAACCCGCCGGAGGTATACGCCGCCGCCGCCGTCGTTCGGTTTTATTTTAAAACCGATTCGGTATTTTTAGAAACCCCTAGGTTTCGTTTTTTTAGAATAGATCAGTTTTAGTATTTTTTTTCTCGGTTCAGTTACTTAGCAGTTGTTCGTCCGTACGTTAGTTTTAATGAACGGTGTTCACTCGTTAGTCACAGACAGCAAACGTTCGTTCATTAGCCTGTTCGTCAGTTTTTTCTTTTTCTCGGATTTTCCGCGATTATTTTCGATCATGATTTCTGATCCGATTTTCGTTTTAGTTTATCTTTTCGCTCGTTTATCGGAATTAGGCGATTCAAGCGCCTAGATCTTCGTCTCGAAGCCCTCTTTCTGTTTAACCAACTTGAACTAGATTTTGATACAGTAAAATTTGACTTTAGTCCAGATTAGTAATCGGATCTTGTTTCTTTCGCAGTTTGAGTTTCGTTGCTCCGTTCGATTTGATTCTTTTTGCAAATCGGAGTTCTTAAGTTGAAAATTCTGGTTAGATCTTCTTATTCATGTTTTACCCGTGCGTCTTTGCTTGATTTCTTATGTATGCTATTGTTTGTTTGCGATAGAACACCCAGAGTGCGAAGCATGCTACTACGAGTCTCTAGGTTTTGCGGATCATCAGCAAGGCAAGTAACACTTTGATCATATCCCTTTATCACCTAGTTTTATGCATTAGTTTCAACCCTCAAACATTGTATGGTTAGGACTTGATAACATGTGGGATTGGGAAGTAGTTGATGAGGTGGAACCTATTGCCCTGTTACTATCAAACCCTTGGGAGTTACTTCTATGTATTGCTTATATTGCCATGCTATGCTCGTAGAAGTGGTTTGGGTGAGTGAATCCATGAAAGATGTGAGATTGTTAATTAATGGTTCAACTTAAGGTGGCAACTTTAATACACATATGGGTGGATTGCTTGTCGGGCACCTGGAGAATCCAGTGTTGTCCTAGGATATCCCGGAGTACTCATGTGATAATCCTAAGGTCCGCCACCCAGGCTCAAAGGGAACTGAGATATTTCATGCTAGAAACTTTCGTGTGCAGCCACAAGCTATTATGGGCTCTAGCATAGTGGAGTAAGTTGCATGACCTCTTCCAGTGGTAGGCTAGCAGATGTAGGGGATGTAGGTTGGTACGGTCTATCCGGGGTTAGAGTTAATGCTTCTAAAAGACTGTGTCTCGGTCATCCATTTATCAAACACCATGTAGTGCGAGAAATCCAACGGAAGAGATCGAGTCTTGTGGGGAAAAGTGTGCAAACCTCTGTAGAGTGTACAAACTAATCATGATTAGCCGTGTCCCCGGTTATGGACATCTTGAGTATTTGGTACTTGGATTATCATAAGTATCTCATCACTCTAAATTAATATTATCTATTCCTTTGTTGTAGGGAAAAATTGGCTTTTCGCAAAACTATAACCATAGAGCTTTCCACCATCCAAATATGCATGTAGTTATAGCATTACTCAGTTCTTGCTCTACTGTGTTATTTTGTCAGCATATTCCATGTGCTGACCCATTTTCGGGCTGCAACGTATTATGTTGCAGACTTTTCAGACGAGGAGTAAGGTTCGTTAGGTTGTTGCCGTGCAGCTCAGCTATGCCGTTGGAGTTGATGGACTCACTTTATCTTCCAAGCCTTCCGTTGTTATTGCATTAGATGGCCTTATGCCATATTTATTGTAATAAGTTTTCTTTTCAGACATTCGATGTAATAAGTGTGTGATTGCTACTCTGTTATAAATCCTTCGAGTACTGTGTGTGTCAGCATTACCGATCCAGGGATGACACTGAAGCACAGAGACTTGACCATTTGAGGTCGGGTCGCTACATAAAAACCTTAACTGAAACCACCAGGGGCACTTAGCAACCATAGCTGAAAGCGGTATGAGTACCTATACAGGTTCAACCGTAAAAGGCATGCCTCGAATAGTGCTACTTTGCCTACAGTTAACCAAAGGGTGAGGCCGCCAAGCCCCGAGACAAGGCCCAGGCGCCACCCCTGGCATCCACAACCTTCTGAAAGCGGATTCATCTTGCAATGTGGTCAATAAACAGGATATTCGCTTTAGAGCCATGGGAAAGTAGGAACATAATCTTCTGTCCTATTCTCCAAGATGGACGAGCCTTCATTATTTGAGACCACCCATGAATAAGTATCTTTTCACCTCCAAGGGGAATGGAGTAGGTCGACATAAACATCATATTGTGACCAAGCGCAAGTCTGACCCGACCATGGTCAGGCATCTGTATAGGAAAAATAGACCTGGGCGGTTCCTGTTTCAAGAAGATCACAACTGTAAAATTGTGCATAAGCAAGAGTTTATGAACAACATATATAACAGAAAACAGCTCGTACCATAAGTTTCTCAACACAGTTGGACCTGTTCAACGAGTGCAGCAGTGGCACACATATCCCACGTGGCCTTCCACCATTGAAACGCCCCACAAGTACCTCAAGACTATCAATAAAGTGTACAAATGTGTGGATGTCGTCCAAGTCAACTTCAGTGCCATGAGTAACAGCCTAGTTCTTATAGAATAACAAACGAGTAGCCTGCTTAACTCTAAAAAAAACTACACGTGCCACCAATTATAAGAAAATATTAGTTAGAAGTAGCATCTTCGTTAGAGATTCGTTGCTACTTCTAAAGTTAAATTGTGATTAGTTAGACAGAATAGGTGGATTAAGAAGTAACATGGATGAACAATTGGAACAACATCGGGGTGGAAGATCGCAGTAAGATGAGACCGGGTTCTGCTATTTCCATCAACATTCGTGCGCCAACTTTCAGTCCGTAACACTTGAGAAAGTTTATCCAAGTTCGGCCATAAAAAAGCAGTGATCTTCTTGGTTCATGAACCCAACTCAAAACTTATATCCATGGCTTGTCTTCACTGTGACCATTAAAATGGTGTATTTAGTTATGGCAAGGCCGAGCATCTTGAGTACATGTGTTCTGGCAAAGCAAGGAATGCACTGCAGGAAAAATAATATGAGAGCACAATGTATTCCCTATATCCAAATGTAGAAATAATTTCCTCCTTCACGTCAGTGTTGACCATGGTACTAGTACCTTTTATCCAAATATAGCAATCCAAGTTTCCAAATTAGTCGACAACATGTTCAAAAAACCCCACCCTCCCGGATAGAAAAGAGGATTCTAGGAACATACTGTGCGTGTTTTAAAATCCTGTGTTAGGATGAGAAGGAACAAGTGTGGCGTCTCACCGAGGCCGCAGAAACCTGTAGGGTCCTCGCACTTTGGGCACTGCAAATGAAACACACTAGATTCAGTAGGAAGAAAAATGCATCAACGGTGGCGGCTGCCATCCTAGGAGTACACGCGACCAAGGGACTTGGATTTATCGAGGATGGATGAAGAATTCGTACCAGGTTCTCCATGAGAAAACCCTATGCAATCACCAAGCGGGGGTTTTCTCTGAACAAGCAGACGAGGGAGAAGGGGATTCAGGCCCAGTGAAATATTGATGCTTCATCCGTCCAGCTTACTGCTAAAGCTATAAAGGTGGGGTTTTTTGTGATTTGACGGCTCATTGGGCATTATTGCGGCGCTACGACCGGGGTGTGTGTACCGTGCAGTTGTGCACTCTAATTTGGTGCATATGGCACGTGGACTCCGTTGTCGGATGCCCCACATATCAGCGAAAGGAAGTAGAAAGACAGGAGTAACTAGTTACACATAAATATATTTTTGACAAAGAGATACTCCCTCTGTAAAGAAATATAAAGATCTTTTATATCACAACTTTATACATAAGAAAAATCAAGGGGAATATATATAACATATATAATTATAAAAACATAGTTTTTTAACACGGTATAGACGAGTTGGTGATGATGGTGTGCCTGCCATCCTGCAATATAGGTTGTCCGATTTATATCTGATGGATAGGAAGGAAACTATGGCAATTTTGTAAAAAGGTACCCACACACCCCTCCGCATTTGCAAATAAGGCCTTCCCTCGTTCATCCTTTTCTCCCACAAGATAAAATACTCATACAAATGCATCTTGATGTTACGTGCAACGCATAGGCATTATGGGGGTTCAGCTAAGAAATACTCAGACGGGCTCACGGTTTTGGACTTTGGGCCACAGGTCGGTGGGCCTGCATGTTTGGGGGGCCATGTGTTCTACCTCAGCACTTTTCATATTGCAAGTGGTTGGTACGGTGCTGGTTTTAGATTTTGTCGCAAGGCGAATAAACAAAATCGAATAAAGCACGGCAGCTGTTGGAACAAAATCAAACGACAGTTCCTAACAAGCAATCAGAGTTGCAATTCTATCAACGATACTGTCGTACTACTTATACACACATGACACTTGTTTCACCATGCTAGAGTATTACATCAAAATCTCTCAGAGGATAGATCAGTTCGGCGGTTGCGTGCTACTACTGAAGAATTTCTAAGTTGATTTGGACCAGCTCTCCTTGCCGAGAAAGTTCAATTTTGACATCATCCCTTGCCGCAATATATGATTTAGATTTTAACCTTGACCATCCTTTAGCATCAATCATCATGTGACCATCCTTTGTACTTACGGTATATTGAGCAGGTTCATTCACACCAAGGCTGCGCATGGTAAGAGAAACTTGGCCACGGTCGCCCGGATTGTTGAACGACTCCCTCGTTGCTCTAGGAATTCTCTGTTTGCAAACAAGAAGACATACACAAATAGTTAGATCAACACAGTGAATCATGTGAAACAACATGGAAAGAAAAAAGAATGAAGCACTTTGTTAGACTTGTAGTTTTGTACGTATTGTAACTTCTGTACATTGTATCTGTACCCGATGAGGTACCCCCTCTTTATATATGTTGCCGTGGCCGACCCAACAGGTGTCGAAGCCCACAACACCCAAAACCCTTCGTCTATCAGGGTATCAGACGCGATCTCGCGATCCTGACCTAGCTCCGCCAACCCATGTCGTCTTCCACTACTTCCTCGGAGGCCGCCGCCACTTCTCTCTCCGGTGCGGCTGCCCTCGCTGCTTTCACCAGTGCGGCGCCTATGTCTGCCGCTACCTCTTTGCTCGTTGATCCCTACTCGGCCCCTGCTTCGCTCACCGATCCGATCGGGTCAGGCGCGCCTGTCTTCGCTCCGCCGGCTCATGTGCTGCCGTTCCTGTCCAATCTTCTCCAAGGAGGACCTGCTTCTACTCCCCTGGTGACCAGATCGATGGGGGTCTTGTTTTCCGGGGCGACTTCCTCGGCTCCTCCCGGCTCACCGGCGCTGCGCCCCAACTACGGCGCACTGGCGCCCTACGCGCCGCCACCGCCGTATGCGTACGACCCTGCCGCCTTTGGTGCCTTCTACGGCCCTCCTTACGGTGCCCCCTACGGCATCCCCTATGCTGGTCATGGCGCTCCTCCTGCTGCCGGCTATGGTGCTCTGTATGGCTCCGGCTATGCGGCGTTCCCGAGGCCCGCGACTTACGGTGTGTCACCGCCTCCTCCACCACCGGTCCCTCCAGCTGTGCCACAGTCCTCGCTCGCGGTGGATGTCACCTCCTCCGGTGCTGTCCCTATGCCGCCCTATGACTTCTCCCTCGACGTCATCATGACTCCGCCGTTCTACTTCAGCAATCTTCTACCGGTTAAACTGAAGATGGACAATTATTTGTTCTGGCGCGCACAGAATCTTCCCCTCCTCCGTAGTCACTACCTGGAGGGTTTTGTGGATGGTACTCTGCCATGTCCCTCGCCGGATCATCATATGTACCGGTCGTGGATTGCTCAAGATCAAGGGATTCTCTCGGCGATTCAGTCCTCTCTCACCGAGGGCGTCGTCGGCTTGGTTCTCTTTGCTACTACATCGCATGAGGTATGGAATGCGCTGGAGTCCAGTTTCTCCGCACAATCCTCCTCTCAGCATATGCTGCAACTAGAGCCGGATCCGATCGCATAGCGGGCGCGGGCGCCGGGGACCCTGCATGCCCCATGCAGGAAGCCACAGCGGCAGGATCGACATGATCCGTCGAAGCAGCTGTCGGAGCAGTGGAGGAGTCCTCTAGGAGAACAAGCCGAGCACCTCTATCAGTTCCTCCACCATGGTTAGACAACAAAAGAGGCGAGTCTGCAGCATCTACAAATTGATCATGCAATAAAAGATATGGGTGCACTGGTTCAGTAGGTGTGATGACAGGAGTTGGAAGATTAGAAAAAGGAAAAACATGCTCATCAAAGATAGCATCACGCAAAATATACACACGATTTGTTGGAACGTGAAGGCATTTATAACCTTTGTGCAACGGACTGTACCCAAGGAAGACACATTTTTTTAGAAAGGAACTCAAGCTTGCGACTATTGTAAGGACGGAGATGCGACTAACACGCACAATCGAAAACTTTGAGAAAAGTGTAATCAGGAGTCTCATGAAGCAAGAGTTCAAGCGGAGTTTTCATGCCGAGAAGCCGCGACGGAAGTCTATTTATAAGAAAACAGGCGGTAGTAAAAGCATCACTCTAAAAACGAAAGGGAATAGAGGCATTTAGATTGCGGTACTCACCCCCCCCCAATCTAAATGCCTCTATTTATAAGAAAACAGGCGGTAGTAAAAGCTAGTAAGGTCAAACTGGTCTCAACAAGATGACGATGTTTACGTTCGGCTGAACCATTCTGCTGATGTGTATGAGGACAAGACACACGATGCGAAATCCCAAGTTTCTCGAAGAAAGTATTTAGATTGCGGTACTCAACCCCCCCCCCCAATCCGACTGTACATGAATAATTTTGTGTTGTAGGAGACGCTCAACATGTGTTTGGAATTTAAGAAAAACATCGAACACATTAGACTTGTGTTTAAGAATATAAATCCAAGTAAAGCAACTATAAGCATCAATAAAGCTGACATAATACTCGGCTTGTTGCTCGCGGGTTCAAACAACGTCAAGGTCTTGATTATGATGATACTTTCAGTCCCGTGATCAAGCCTACGACTATTCGTATGCTCTTGTCACTTGCTGTTACTCGTGGATGGTCTCTTCGACAGCTCGATGTTCAGAATGCTTTTCTACATGGTGTTCTTGATGAAGAGGTCTATATGCATCAGCCGCCTGGTTTTGTTGATCCTGCTCGTCCGCAGCATTTGTGTCTCTTGGTAAAGGCTCTTTATGGTCTTAAACAGGCGCCTCGTGCCTGACATGCGTGTCTCAGTTCTGCTCTCCGTGCACATGGATTTGTTCCTTCGACAGCTGATACGTCCTTGTTCATGCTACAGCGCCATACGGTCACTATGTACCTGTTGGTGTATGTCGATGACATCATCTTGATCAGCTCGTCAGCCTTTGCTGTGAATCGTCTTGTTTCTGCATTGAGTGGTGATTTTGCTATTACAGATCTTGGTCGGCTTCATTATTTCCTTGGCTTGGAGGTCTCTCATTCTGATGCCGGTCTGACTCTCACTCAGCAGAAGTACTCTCTGGATTTGCTTCGTTGTGCTGGTATGCTTCAGTGTAAGCCTGCTACCACTCCCATGACAGCTTCTGATCGACTCTCTTCCCTTGATGGTACTCTTCTTCCTTCGGATGAGGCTACAACGTATCGCAGTATTGTTGGTGGCTTACAGTATTTGACGATTACTCATCCTGATATATCTTATGCGGTGAACAGCATGTGCCAGTTTCTTCATGCTCCTCGGGATACTCACTGGACTGTCATGAATCGCATTCTGCGCTATGTTTGTTTGACTGCTGCTCTGGGCCTGCATCTTCAGTCTGCTCCTTCCGGTGGCCTCTCGACATTTTCTGATGCAGATTGGGCTGGTAGCCCAGATGACAGGCGGTCCACGGGGGGATATGCAGTGTTCTGTGGTCCTAATTTGATTGCCTGGAGTGCTCATAAACAAGCCATAGTGTCTCGTAGTAGTACTGAAGCTGAATACAAAGCAGTTGCCAATGCCACCGCAGAACTTATCTGGGTTCAGTCCTTGCTTCGAGAATTGAGAGTCTCTCAGCATCATCCACCTGTTCTTTGGTGTGACAACATCGGTGCTACGTACCTTTCTTCAAATCTGGTATTTCATGCCCGAACGAAACACATGGAAGTTGACTATCACTTTGTTAGAGAACGAGTTTCACAGAAGTTACTTCAGATCAAGTTCATCCCGTCAAAGGATCAACTTGCTGACATCTTCACGAAGCCGTTGCCACTACCACAGTTAAGATTGAGGGAGGGTGTTAGACTTGTAGTTTTGTACGTATTGTAACTTTTGTACATTGTATCTCTACCCGATGAGGAACCCCTCTTTATATATGTTGCCGTGGCCAACCCAATGGGTGTCGAAGCCCACAACACCCAAAACCCTATGTCTATCACACTTGGGCGGCCTATGCTTACCAAGAAGGTGGACATGTTGGTTTTTGTAAGGACTTTGGTATATGAAGTGCGAACTGCAGCCCAGTCTGTTGCCAGTGCAACTGCTGGTTCCGTTTCCGCTGCATGGTCCGAAGCATATGCAAGTGCAAGTGTTGGTGCAGGTGCCGAAGTCGTTGCTGGTGCCCGTGCCAGTGCAACTGGTAGTGATGTTGCTTCTGCCGAAGACGGTGCTCCTTGTAGAGCTGGTGCCGGTGTCGGAGCAGGTGCCGGTGTCGATGCCCGATCCTCCGGTAGATCAGCATGATCCACTGACGCGGTCGGTGCCCAATCCTCAGCTGGATCAGACTGATCTGCTGCCGCTGTCAGTGCAAGAACAACTGCCGATGCTCGATCCGTTGCTAAAGGTGGTAACGATGTGCGAGACAGTGGCGATCGTGTCTGATCTGCTATGATCAGCTTTCTAACTTCACTAGGCTCCGTTACCGTGATCCAGTCTTTTTCTTCATTTCTTTTAAACGCGAGAAGGACTAATTGTGGCGTGTTTGTTAAACCAAACTGCAGCTCATCATAGGGATTCAGCTTGTACTCAGACAACAGACTGATCCAATTTTTTCCAGTAATATAAGTGATGGACAGTGCCTTCGTTACTGACACGACATAATAAGTGAAACCTGCAAAAATATCCATCGTAGAGCAAACCAAATGGTTTATTCCGTGATGAATGTCACATGGCAAAACCTGCATCGTAAAATTGCAGCAAAAGAAAGAAAACAATACATTAAATCAATAAGATTTAGACAGTAAATCAATAAGATTTACTTGATGTGAAACGAGTGAATCCTTACTAGGAAATCACTATGTTGAAGTACTAAACAGAAGATTAGTCGTCCAACTATGCGTGGCATGCAGGGCCCCGCCTACTCCCACAAGCAGGACAGTCCAAAGGTCGTGACAAATTATACGGACCAAACATCCATGGGACTGGAAATCCTGGTGGGTGCGATAAACCCTGCAATGCATACAAATATTGGAGTGTAACCATAATTGATAAACCGTCCTCACAAAAAAGATGATCTGAATACTTCAAAATATATAGACTAAATTGAGTGGACAGACATTAATATAGACTGTTCTCAGGACTCACCACACACCAAAAGCGGCAGTACTAAACAATACAGGGTTCACAAACACAAATCAAGTACTGAACAATAGTACTTACTACAGACAAGCAAAGTTGCACTAATTAAACTCTGCAGACTATTTCTTGCCACCGACCTACGGGATGAACCCCGCATAACTGACTAGGCCATGGAATTCGTGAGAGATGTCTACCGGCACCATCACCATCTCCTCAACCTTGGAGAACCTAATAGAGTGGTCTTTCCACTCATAAACATGACGATGAAGACAGGCCGCATCAGATTTGTCGGGAAGCTTTACAAGAACCACACCCTTCATAATCGAAGGCACAGCCAGGAAATTGTTGTGGTCAAGTACAGCCTCGAGAACACACCTGACAACAATGCTACAGGAAAAACACTTGTTCAGGACACGTGGCAACAAGGACACATCAGCTGGATAGTTTAGCAGTAGAACTCATCCTCAGGTCTTCCAGTTCACACGACATGACTTTGAGAACTTCATCTCCACCGCGGACCTGGTTCTAATTCAAACAGAAACCAAATATCTTATTACTACCTCCGTTCAGAAATATAAAATGGTTTTCGATTTTTTACTCCATATATGACTACATACACACACAGAAATGAGTGAGCAAAGACACTAGAACATGTCTTCAAAGGCATGAGATCAGAGGGATTACTTGCAATATCCATAACACAAGTTACTGATGCAAATATACCCTCTTCAAAGGTAGAATTGATGGACATAAAGTAGTTGAAAGTAATCTATAAGAAATCTGTGTCAACCTCTCTTATGTTTTGGTCAAAAGAGGAATTTAGAACCGCCATTTGGCACACAAAAATCACATGCAAGATCACCCAGAAAGTGGTACTACTAGTACTAGTACTGCGTGTTAGATGAAAAAACACGATCAAGATCGAGAAAAAGATCGTCAAGAAGAAATATTACCTGGACTTGCTTAATGAGGGATCCCAGAGAGGGGGGGCTTGGACAGGGCGATGGCTTTGAGTTTGTCTGCGATAGTCTCGGCGGGGTGCTTGCTCTTCTTCGTACCATGAGCCTCGATGGTTTTTGACAGAGCCATAGACATCACTTTGGCCGGTGCTCCAGCATCCATCAAGAAACTGTCAAATAGAAATAAAAGAAAAGAAGCCATAATCACAAACCCAAACGAAGAACAAAGAGGGAGTTATAGGATCAGTCCCCGGGTTGCAAGATCGGGCCTTGGCCAGAATCAACACCATTGATGCGCTCACCTTTCCTTCTTTGGGAGAGAAGAACAATGGCAAAAGCAGGTCAGAGTTTTCTTGAAGAAATGAGGAACAAGATGAGGGAGAAGCAAGGGTTGGATAGAGAGGAAGCTGAGAGAGAAGAGTGAAATGATGGTTGCTTCGTCCATCCAACTTACTGCTGGAAAGGAGGGGGTTTTGTGATTTGATGGATCATTGGGCATTACTGCGACGCTTCGATCGGGGAAGTCTACTGTGCAGTTGGGCACTCTACTATGGAGTAATTTAGTGCATGGATGGTGGACCTTGATGATGGATGTCCCACACTTCGGCGAAAGTGAGTAGCAAAGTTCCCGACGACCGTCGAGGAGTATCCGCATGGTAGAGCGAGTCCACTATTTTTTCTGGAAAAAAATGATTACAGCAAGCGTTTCCACTCTTACGACGGAGGAGTGCGAAACACGGTAGCCACTTGAACATACACAGTGCTCCTACTACTAGGCATGTGCAGTGGTTCATACGTCAGTACTACATAATCTTGTTGCTAGTGTAGTAAGATATGACGATAACAAATGATGATGTGCGCATGTCAACTATATGAACAGTAATGTAACATAGTACCGCTTTTTGACTGTCCGGTCGAGAATGAACGGTGAGATCAATGTTAACAGAACTAGGTCTACAGCGCACGAGAGTACGGTGCTACAGTACTCCATGAAACATGAGCCATATGAAGCACGGAGACTCAGTGTTTGGCAGGGTGTATGAAGGGTGCACGGGATGGGAGCAAAAGTTCCCTTCTCGACCCACTTTTGGGTGTTTGGCAGAGTGCATGAAGGGTGCATGAGTCCACACTAGTAGGTTAACACAAATACACAAAGAGGGAACAATTATATTGAGATGAGAATGCAAGCAAACACACCCACATGCTTTGTGCTACAGTGACTGATTTGCATCGTCTGATTTTGATCCAACGGTCATGTTGCGCCTAGACATGGACATGCCCATGCAGAGGACGCCTAAACACCACCGAAGTCCCTCTGCTTCTCAAGGCACACGACGTTGGTGATGCAGGGTGCAACGGCCCGCAGAGCCCGCTCCTGGTCGACGGGAGCCAACTTGTCAAAGACGGCGTCTAATGGCACGAATGGATTCCTGTGACGGAGCCTTGAGAGGATTCGCCCGGCAACGGCAATGGCAATGGCAGCCCGCAACCCATCCTTGTCCATCTCCGCCCCCACCATCGCGCGAAGATGGCTCAGCTCCTCGAAGATATAGGTGAAGAAGGAGACCAGGTCAGGAAGCTGCAGCTCGTTGAAGTCGATGGGTGGTCGAACGGGTTTAGCCCGACGGCCGGCATGGTCGTGCGCTGGCACGACGGTAGGCAACCGCGCAGCCGCAACACGTGAGAACAACAAATATAAGAAAAAAAAAATAGTAGGCAAAATTGGTAAGAAGTCACCAAAGATGAGAAAATGAAGCGATACTGGACCCTCGCCTGACGGCCTATTGTATCTCCCGCTTTCTGCAGCAACATTGCCGACGCCTCGAGCATCTTTGTGGTGGACACCTGCCGCTTTTGAAGCTCCGTGAACTACCGCACATAATAGAGGAGCATGGCACCCCTCTCCTCCTTGAGCTCACGGAGCTCCACGTCCTTGGCCCTGAGCTCCGCATCCTTGGCCTCAAGCTCCTGTGTCAGGCGCCTCACCTCAGACTCTATGATCTGCTGAGCCGCCATGGCACCAGGTAGAAGCAATGGGGAGAGGAAGCAAAGGGGCGAAACGGCTGAAAGGCAATGCAATCTACGGGAAGGCGGAGGGTGCTAGCCGAGGAGCGGGGAATCTTTAGGTTTTCACCATGGGAAAACACCAGTCGACGACTTCTCACATCAGGGAGCAGTGGGTTTTATAGGCGGAGTCATCATGACTAATTACTGCTGTGCCTGCTCCCGTCAATAGAAAAATTAAAAATCCTGTCGCGCCTGCTCCCGTCAATCAAAAAATTAAAAATCCCGTCATGCCTGCCGCACCCAAAGACTAGAGCAACACCGTGGTGGATATTTAAATTTACCTGCCGGCAAGGAGATAAAAAAGGGTGAAAAAACAAATGTGGCGACGGCCTAGCTAATCGGTCGCACTAGCCCAACTAGCTAGCCACCGTGCTTCACTGATGTACTCGGCGGGAAAGGTGGTCTTTCGTGATTTGACGACTCATTTACTTGCTTCGGCGCTACGACCGAGGAGGACCCAGAAAACGCGTGGTAGGGCATCCCACGTCTTGGCAAGGAAGAATATATGCGTGCACCACCCGAGAGGACCCCGAAACCGCGCGGTAGGGCGTGCCACGTCTCGGCACGGAGGAAAAATGTGCGTGTAAAAATATACTGTATCGGACGTAGTAGTACCTATGGTTCGACCTCAGGACCCAGCCAGTCGGTCGAAAACACCCCACTAGCCACACAACTTCATCATGCTAACGTGGCATGGAGGATAGGTGTGGTTAGCTCCGTCTCGACCAGCCACAACATCTCTTGTTCTAGGCGATTCTTCTATTTTCCAAGCCTTTTTAGTTATAATAACACCACGGCAAGTGATAACCCACAAGTATAGGGGATCGCAACAGTTTTCGATAAGTAAGAGTGTCGAACCCAGCGAGGAGCTAAAGATAGAACAAATATTCCGTCAAGTTCTATCGACCACCGATACAACTCTACGCACACTTAACGTTCGTTTTACCTAAAACAAGTATGAAGCTAGAAGTACTTTGTAGGTGTTGTTGGATAGGTTTGCAAGATAATAAAGATTACGTAAATAAAAAGTAGGGGCTGTTTAGATTAAGAAACAATAAAGTAAATATAGCGAGTGTGGAGAAGTGGTGGTAGGAGTTGCGAAATTGCCCCTAAGCAATTGACTACTTTACTAGACCGATAGCAAGTATTATGTGGGAGAGGCCACTGCTAGCATGTCATCCCTGACTTGGAATTCTATGCACTTATGATTGGAACTATTAGCAAGCATCCGCAACTACTAATGTTCATTAAGGTAAAACCCAACCATAGCATTAAAATATATTGGTCCCCCTTCAATCCCGTATGCATCAATTTCTATGCTAGGTTGAAGCTTCTGTCACTCTTGCCCTCCAATACATAGTCCTATCAACATACAACTAACCCTAGGGTGTGATCCACGCGCGCAATCATATGATGGGCACCAAAGGACAGCAACATAACCACAAGCAAATTAAATCAATCATAGCAATTCATCAACCACCAATAGGACAACGAAAATCTACTCAGACATCATAGGATGGCAACACATCATTGGATAATAATATGAAGCATAAAGCACCATGTTCAAGTAGAGGGTACAGCGGGTTGCGGGAGAGTGGACCGCTGTAGATAGAGGGGGGAAGGTGATGGAGATGTTGGTGAAGATGGCGGAGGTGTTGGTGTAGATCGCGGTGATGATGATGGCCCCCGGTGGCACTCCGGTGCCACCGGAAGCGAGGGGGAGAGAGCCCCCCTCCTTCTTCTTCTTCCTTGACCTCCTCCCTAGATGGGAGAAGGGTTTCCCCTCTGGTCCATGGCCTCCATGGCACGGGAGGGGCGAGAGCCCCTCCGAGATTGGATCTGTCTCTCTGTCTCTCTCTGTTTTTGCGTTCTCAGATTCTTCCCTTTCACCGTTTCTTATATTCCCCGAGATCCGTAACTCCGATTGGGCTGAAATTTTGACACAATCTCTATCCGGAAATTAGCTTTCTTGCGGCGAAAGAAGGGCATCAACCGCATTACGGGTGGCCCATGAGGGTCAGGGGCGTGCCTGGGGGGGCAGGCGCGCCCTCCTGCCTCGTGGCCACCTCGGGCACCGTCTCGCGTGGATTTTTCTTCCCAAAAATCATATATATTCCAAAAAAAATCTCCGTCAGTTTTTATCCCGTTTGGACTCCGTTTGATATGGATATTCTGCGAAACAAAAAACATGCAACAAACAGGAACTGGCACTGGGCACTGGATCAATATGTTAGTCCCAAAAATAGTATAAAAAGTTGCCAAAAGTATATGAAAGTTGTATAATATTGGCATGGAACAATCAAAAATTATAGATACGACGGAGACGTATCAGCATCCCCAAGCTTAATTCCTGCTCGTCCTCGAGTAGGTAAATGATAAAAAAGATAATTTTTGATGTGGAATGCTACCTAGCATAATCTTGATCATGCATATCTAATCATGGCATGAATATTAAGACGAGTGATTCAAAGCAATAGTCTATCATTTGACATAAAAACAATAATACTTCAAGCCTACTAATAAAGCAATCATGTCTTTTCAAAATAACATGGCCAAAGAAAGTTATCCCTACAAAATCATATAGTCTGGCTATGCTCCATCTTCACCACACAAAATACTCACATCATGCACAACCCCGATGACAAGCCGAGCAATTGGTTCATACTTTTTAACGCGCTTCAGCATTTTCAACCCTCACGCAATACATGAGCGTGAGCCATGGATAGCACTATAGGTGGAATAGAATGGTGGTTGTGGAGAAGACAAAAAGGAGAAGATAGTCTCACATCAACTAGGCGTATCAACGGGCTATGGAGATGCCCATCAATAGATATCAATGTGAGTGAGTAGGGATTGCCATGCAACGGATGCACTAGAGCTATAAGTATATGAAAGCTCAAACTGAAACTAAGTGGGTGTCATCCAACTTGCTTGCTCATGAAGACCTGGCATTTGAGGAAGCCCATCGTTGGAATATACAAGCCAAGTTCTATAATGAAAATTCCCACTAGTATATGAAAGTGATAACTCAAGAGACTCTCTATATGAAGAACATGGTGCTACTTTGAAGCACAAGTGTGGTAAAAGGATAGTAACATTGCCTTCTCTCTTTTTCTTTTTTTTCTTTCTTTTCTTTTTTTTCTTTTTTTGTAGGCTTCTTTGGCCTCTCTCTTTTTTGGGGGCTTCTTTGGCCACTTTTATTTTGATAACCTCACATGGGACAATGTTCTAATAATGATGATCATCACACTTTTATTTACTTACAACTCAATATTACAACTCGATATCTAGAACAAAGATATGACTCTATATGAATGCCTCCGGTGTGTACCGGGATGTGCAATATCTAGCGTAGCAATGACATCAAAAACGGACAAGCCATGAAAACATCATGCTAGCTATCTTACGATCATGCAAAGCAATATGACATGAATGCTCAAGTCATGTATATGATGATGATGAAGTTGCATGGCAATATATCTCGGAATGGCTATGGAAATGCCATGATAGGTAGGTATGGTGGCTGTTTTGAGGAAGGTATATGGTGGGTTTATGGTACCGGCGAAAGTTGCGCTACTAGAGAGGCTAGCAATGATGTAAGGGTGAGAGTGCGTATAATCCATGGACTCAACATTAGTCATAAAGAACTCACATACTTATTGCAAATATTAGCATCGAAACAAAGTACTACGCGCATGCTCCTAGGGGGATAGATTGGTAGGAGAAGACCATCGCTCGTCCCCGACCGCCACTCATAAGGAAGACAATCAATAAATAAATCATGCTCCAACTTCGTTACATAACGGTTCACCATACGTGCATGCTACGGGAATCACAAACCTCAACACAAGTATTTCTACAATCCACAACTACCCACTAGCATGACTCTAATATCACCATCTTTATATCGCAAAACTATTGCAAGGAATCAAACATATCATATTCAGTGATCTACAAGTTTTATGTAGGATTTTATGACTAACCATGTGAATGACCAATTCCTGTCATCTCTCTAAATAGATATAAGTGAAGCAAGAGAGTTTTATTCTTTCTACAAAAGATATGCCCACGCTCTAACAAATATAAGTGAAGCAAAAGAGCATTCTACAAATGGCGGTTTTCTATGTAAGAGAGAGGCAATCCAAACTTCAAATGATATAAGTGAAGCACATGAAGCATTCTATAAAGCCCATACTCAAAAGATATAAGTGAAGTTAAGAGCATTCTATAAATCAACCAAGGACTATCTCATACCAGCATGGTGCATAAAAGAAAAATGAAAACTAAATGCAAAAGACGCTCCAAGATTGCACATATCGCATGAACGAAACGAATCCGAAAACATACCGATACTTGTTGAAGAAAGAGGGGATGCCTTCCGGGGCATCCCCAAGCTTAGACGCTTGAGTCTCCTTGAATATTTACTTGGGGTGCCTCGGGCATCCCCAAGCTTGAGCTCTTGCCTCTCTTCCTTCTTCTCACATCGAGACCTTCTCGATCATCGAACACTTCATCCACACAAAACTTCAACAGAAAACTCGGTAAGATCGTTAGTATAATAAAGCAAATCACTACTCTAAGTACTGTTGCAAACCAATTCATATTTTATTTTTGCATTGTGTCTACTGTAATATAACTTTTTCATGGCTTAATCCACTGATATAATTGATAGTTTCATCAAAACAAGCAAACTATGCATCAAAAACAGAATCTGTCTAAAACAGAACAGTCTGTAATAATCTGAACATTCACCATACTTCTGATACTTGAAAAATTCTACCAAAATTAGGAAAAATAAAATTTGTATAGGAAGACAGTTGCAAAAAGAATCAGAACCATTTGACGTTCCAGCTAAAAATGTAAAATCGCGCACTACAGCCAAAGTTTCTGTCCTGCACCGTACAAACCATCAAGCAAATGTAAACATCCTAAAGGCAAACCTTGGCACATTATTTTTATTTTAAACTTTATAAAACACACAACAGAAATAAATGACTCTCTAAAACTTCCGGGTTGTCTCCTGGCAGCGCTTTCTTTAAAGCCATTAAGCTAGGCATATAGTGCTCAAGTAATGGATCCACCCGGATCCCAAGGTATATCAAAGCCAATTTTAATTAACAATGATTTGTAATTTAGTAGTGAGCACAAAGTAACATATATCATGCAACAACGAAGTCTAACTCTCTTCCTATGCATCGGCATGTCATAAAAGAACAATTCATGCACACAAGTAAAGGCCAATGCATAGTATAAACAGTTTCTTGCAATTTTGTTGTATTGGAAACATAGAGAGGTGGAGATATAGTTCCTCTCTCATAATAATTGCAAGTAGGAGCAGCAAGCACATGCATATTATATTCATCAAAATCATCATGTGCAACGGTAAAAGGCAACCCATCAATATAATCCTTAGTGCAAACTTCTCCGATATAGTGTAGTCGGGAGAATTCAAAAAGATAATAGGACTATCATGCGTGGGTGCAATAGCAACAATTTCATGTTTAACATAAAGGAACTATAGCAAGTTCATCTCCATAGCATAATTCATATTGGCATCTTGGCCACAAGCATAGCAAGCATCATCAAAAAGGGATATTTCAAAAGAATCATACGGGATCATATCATCATAGCAATCATCCTTCGGTAAGCACGAAGGGAAATTAAACAATGTATGAGTTGAAGAGTTACTCTCATTAGAAGGTGGGCACGGGTAGCTAATCCGCTCTTCCTCCTTTTGTTCTTCGCTCTC
This sequence comes from Triticum urartu, assembly GCF_003073215.2. Taxonomy (NCBI): domain Eukaryota; kingdom Viridiplantae; phylum Streptophyta; class Magnoliopsida; order Poales; family Poaceae; genus Triticum; species Triticum urartu. The sequence goes on from NW_024113730.1 coordinate 20,409, forward strand.
CTCCTCATCTTTTTCATCCAATGAGCTACAGTTTCATCAATTTCTTCTTCCATAGACTCCTGCAAAATATTAGTCTCTTCTTGGACAGCGGAGTAGTACTCAATATATGGTTCAACATAGGCATTAGAAGCATAATTATCATAGCAATATTTAAGTATGGCAAAATTTTCAGATTTGTAGAGTAGCATCATACTTTTCAATCAAAGAAGCAATTTCATAAGCACCCTTAAAAGCAACAAATTCTTCAATTTGTTGAACATCATAGTAACTCTAAACACCCTTAGCATACGAAGATACAATTCCATTATCACTAAACTCACATTGATAGGGAAGGTGTTTCTTAGGGTTTTCAGAACAACAAGTAAAATCATATATTTCACATAAATTCCAAGCATAGCATTGCAAACGATGAATTTGATCCAGTTTTTCCCTTTTTCAGATATTCGGTGTCGCACATAACAAGCATGCTCATCTAAAGATTTGCCCTCAACTAAGCTAGTTGGGGTTTCAGCACGAGCACATAGGGATCGAAGATGATCCAAGTAATAAGCTTCAGCAGTGTGATAGATTTTGAGTGGTTCTTCAACCATTGGTTTAGTAGGTACAACTAATTTTTTGGTATTTTGCGTTTCCTACCCATAACTAAAGATAGAAAACAACTAAGAACAGCAAATAAAAATTACTTAGTGATAAAGCAAACAAGCACACACGAGAATATTCACCCCACGCTATTGCTCCCCGGCAACGGCGCCAGAAAAAGGTCTTGATAACCCACAAGTATAGGGGATCGCAACAGTTTTCGATAAGTAAGAGTGTCGAACCCAACGAGGAGCTAAAGGTAGAACAAATATTCCCTCAAGTTCTATCGACCACCGATACAACTCTACGCACTTGACGTTCGCTTTACCTAGAACAAGTATGAAACTAGAAGTACTTTGTAGGTGTTGTTGGATAGGTTTGCAAGATAAAGAGCAAGTAAATAAAAAGTAGGGGCTGTTTAGATAAAGACACAATAAAGTTAGTATAGCGAGTGTGGAAAAGTGGTGGTAGGAGTTGCGAAATTGCCCCTAAGCAATTGACTACTTTACTAGACCGATAGCAAGTATTATGTGGGAGAGGCCACTGCTGTGAACCAAACAATCGCCACTACAACCCTACCAAGCAATATCTATCCAAATCATAGAAAGTACAATGAACCAAAGCTAATGCGAAGCAAAAAAGACAAGGGCAACACTAATAAATTACCGGATCAAGCGCGAAACCAAACATCAAATATGTCTTCCTGTTGATTCTATGCATTATGTTGGAACTATTAGCAAGCATCCGCAACTACTAATGTTCATTAAGGTAAAACCCAACCATAGCATTAAGATATATTGGTCCCCCTTCAATCCCGTTGCATCAATTTCTATGCTAGGTTGAAGCTTCTGTCACTCTTGCCCTCCAATACATAGTCCTATCAACATACAACTAACGGGTGTGATCCACGCGCGCAATCATATGATGGCACCAAAGGACAGCAACATAACCACAAGCAAATTAAATCAATCATAGCAATTCATCAACCACCGATAGTACAACGAAAATCTACTCAGACATCATAGGATGGCAACACATCATTGGATAATAATATGAAGAATAAAGCACCGTGTTCAAGTAGAGGGTACAGCGGGTTGCGGGAGAGTGGACCGCTGTAGATAGAGGGGGGAAGGTGATGGAGATGTTGGTGAAGATGGCGGAGGTGTTGGTGTAGATGCGGTGATGATGATGGCCCGGAGTGCCATCGGAAGCGAGGGGGAGAGAGCCCCCTTCTTCTTCCTTGACCTTCTCCCTAGATGGGAGAAGGGTTTCCCCTCTGGTCCATGGCCTCCATGGGGGAGGGGCGAGAGCCCCTCCGAGATTGGATCTGTCTCTCTGTCTCTCTCTGTTTCTGCGTTCTCAGATTCTTCCCTTTTGTTTCTTATATTCCCGGAGATCCGTAACTCCGATTGGGCTGAAATTTTTAACGATCTCTATCCGGATATTAGCTTTCTTGCGGCGAAAGAAGGGCATCAACGCCTTACGGGTGGCCCACGAGGGTCAGGGGCGCGCCCCCTGCCTCGTGGCCACCTCGGGCACCGTCTCGCGTGGATTTTTCTTCCCAAAAATCATATATATTCCAAAAAAATCTCCGTCAGTTTTTATTCCGTTTGGACTCCGTTTGATATGGATATTCTGCGAAACAAAAAACATGCAACAAACAGGAACTGGCACTGGGCACTGGATCAATATGTTAGTCCCAAAAATAGTATAAAAAGTTGCCAAAAGTATATGAAAGTTGTAGAATATTTGGCATGGAACAATCAAAAATTATAGATACGACGGAGACGTATCAGCAGCTGGCGCGCTCACGTGTTTTTGCTCCCGCTCAAGGTAGCGTGAGGAGGAGGAGTAGGTACTGGGCCACATAGTAAGTGAGTCAACGGTCATGCGCGTGTTGATGAGGCACTCCCTCTACTCTACTCAATGTAATACTGTATAAAATCAAGTTATGGGACAAAACCAACAACCGTTGTTGTTCCAGGCTATCGACTTACACTTTGTAGTCCAGGTTGCCAGTTCGAATCTCGTCTTTCAGATTTGTTAGTTTTAGGTCCAAATTTGATCAATGACAAGTGGGACCCTCGTGTGTTGTTCCGATATCAGTGTAGGGTGGTTTTTTGAACAAACACTTTGCGCGGTTAGACAAGTAATGACACGAGTTACACGTATTTTGCAAGTTTACGAACAAAAATGACAACGGCATAGAATATCACATCCACCCCGCAGCTTAGATGCTATGGTGATACGAGTTTTTACATCGTTGGAAGTGAGATCCAATGGCTTGGGAGTAGTCTTTATAATTATGCGCAATTTCCAAAGTCTCCAAAGGTTTTTTTGCAAATAAAACATTCAGGCCTCGTGTGTGCCGCTGCATCTGGGATCCAACGGATCCCCGTTGCTCATATTAGGTGCTCCCCGTAGCTTAATTAGCCGCTACGGTGATACGAGCATCTAGGTCGTATGATCTGTGATCAGATGGCACATGCGTAGTACTTGTACTTTCTGCGCAATTCGCAAACTCGCTCAATTGTATATTGCAAAAACATTCAAACCTCCTACTGTGGACCGTTAGATCTCCGTGAACTCGTATCACCATAGAATCTACGGTGCGGGAGCACCTCATATTCTCTCGTGCGAGAAAATATCAGGTGCTCTTGCAGCTTGGATGCTACGGTGATACGAGCTTCGAGGTCGTTTGATCTGAGATCCAATGGCATCTGAGTAGTCTTTGTGCTTGTAAGAAGTGGCCGAACTCTTTGGGGGCTTTGCTGCAAAAAACCATTTGAACCACCGAGGAGTTGTTGGGTCACAAATCCAACGGCTCCGAAGAGCTTGTATCACCAAAGCATCTAAGGTGTGGTAGCACATGATATTCTTACATACAGGAGAATATGATGTCCTCCTTCATCTTAGATGCTACGGTGATACGAGCTTCGAGGTCGTTGGATATGGGATCCAAGGGCATATGAGTAGTTTTTGTACAAATTGTGTGTAATTCTCAAACTCATTAAGGTTTCTTGTAAAAATATTAAGACATCACGTGAGCTGTTATATCTCAGATCTACAAGCTCCAAGCAACACGTATCAGCATATAGCATCTAAGGTATGGGGGCACATGATATTATCTCGGGGAGGAGGGGTGCACAACCAATCGGTGTTTGGGAGCTAGGGTGGGGACAAATATAATCTAAACAATCCTAAACAGAGCTTCACAAATCTATCTAAGGTCGAGGGGTTAACCCCCGACAATCTACATAGCTCCGCCTAAACACAACATTTGCATGTACTGTAGTACTAGACTTAATATTCATGTTTCAGTTTCCTGTTCATTTTAAATATTGAATTGTGGACCATGCATTTCTTACATTTTACTCCCTTCGTTCCTAAATATTAGTCTTTTTAGAGATTTCAAATGGACTGCCACATACGGATGTATATAGACATATTTTAGAGTGTAGATTCACTCATTTTGCTCCGTATGTTGTCACTTGTTGAACTCTCTAAAAGACTAATATTTAGGAACAGAATGAGTATTTTTGAATTCGTGTCATACATGCATGGTTTGGAAAAATAGATGCACTACACTTACTGGATTGTTGATGTGTTCGTGTGTGTGTGCGTGTGGTCATATGCTTGATACATACAAAGTTTTCTCACCACCATATTGTTCATCTTTTAAATTTGAATTTCCAATGAAAAACTTACTAGGGATACCATGAAATGTGAAATCCACGTTGAGATCACTATATCACAAACTCACTCTAATTCAAGAAGTCGTCATAAATCAATTACCACGTCGAGATTACTATTTGCAAGGAAAATACGGGCATTGTAATACACATAGATTCGTTCGGCAATTTAAAACATTCCTTTTGTATTCTTGAATGGTACCCAATGGTGTACCAGCCAGACCTTGGCTCGTGTTGATCCTAAAAAAAAACGGGCTCGTGTCCTTCTGGTGGCGTGCGTGGTACGCACATTAGCCAACCGCAACCAGTCGAGCCTCTGCATTTCGAGTCAAAATATCTGGCAGCCAGAATTCCAGCCCTAGGAAATCCCCCTTATGTTCCCGGTCCATAATGACTACCGATGAACAATGGAGGGATGATTTAGTAACTAGACAATGTTACCTACTGTGCCGAGCACGGTTCAATTCCCTCAGTCACCGCTCCCCAAGGTCACCCGTCAACTGCATTGCCTAGTACTACTACTACTACACCAGGATGAGCACATAATTGAGCCCGTTTGTTCGTGCCTAGTACTTGAGTTAATATATCAGGGACCCCTCAAAAAAAGAGTTAATATATTAGGCAATGCACTGGTACGGACGGATTATCATTTACTCTCGCATTACTCTCATCA
>NW_024113731.1:0-20556 GCF_003073215.2 Triticum urartu
CGGAAACCAGGACGGGGCCACGGAGTGAGGGGCTACGTGACCAGTTAGGCTCCTGAGTCGCGATGCTCAGGAGTCCCCCTTGACGCACGAACAGCAAGTAGGGAGGTATGACGTGGGTGGATCCACTATTCTACGTCTGCAGAGCCCGGCCGCGCGCGTGCCTCACCCAGCGATGGTCCCGACTGGAAACCAGGATGGGGCCACGGAGTGAGGGGCTACGTGACCAGCTAGGCTCCTGAGTCGCGATGCTCAGGAGTCCCCCTTGACGCATGAACAGCAAGTAGGGAGGTATGACGTGGGTGGATCCACCATTCTACGTCTGCAGAGCCCGGCCGCGCGCGTGCCTCACCCAGCGATGGTCCCGACCGGAAACCAGGACGGGGCCACGGAGTGAGGGGCTACGTGACCAGTTAGGCTCCTGAGTTGCGATGCTCAGGAGTCCCCCTTGACGCTCAAACGGCCTTCGTACCTTGGCTCCGCTCTGGGAGAGACGCGCGACGAACCAGGCCCGGGGGGACCTGGCTGGGCGGCGTGCGTCTGGGTGTGACCCAGGCGGAGCCCCCGTGCCCAGCCCCCTCGCGTGGCACTCCCGAGGGGAGGCGTTACGATGAGGCTAGACACTGAGCTCTGGGCTCCCTGAGGTTGATGCGGCCCGGGGGCCACCCTCAGTTGTTTATCACCAGCGCGGAGCATAGTGCTACCGTATGTGTACGGGCATAGCCACTCCTCGGCAGTGTCGTCAGCCAGCGCGGAGCATGGTGCTTCCACTGGTACGTGGGAGGGGCCCCCCTCCGGGAGGAGCCCCCGGGGCGTGTACAGCCCCGCCCTGACACATGGCTGGCACGGTAGGGCCTGGCGAGGTGTATCTGGGCACCCGTGAGCCAGCACGGGACTCACGAGGCCCTACCTCTAGGCGGGTTGCGCAAATTTGGTTAGATGCCTGCACTCTACGTCCTCGGGTCCCGGCCCTCGAGCTGGTCTCAGCCGTCGCTGGTATGCCAGGTCGCGATGCCATGGACAAGGCCAGAGGGTGAGGGCTGGAGAGCTAGTAAGAGCCCTGAGTCGCGATGCTTAGGTACCCCCCCTTTAACGTGCAAGTGGTCGGCATGGAGAAGAAGAGGTTCCGTGGACCGGCATCGAATAATCATGCATGGTGGGTTTAATGCATAATCGGAAATAAATGCAAATGAGATACATGCCACTGGGCCTGGCCCGAGCGGCTTGGGGATCATGCGGCCCGAGGGGCGCCCCCAACAAGGTAAGCCAACGACGCGAAATAAAAAGGGGTACACGCCACAGGGACAGACCCATGTGGCCTGGGAATAATGCAGCCCTGGGGGCGCTCCCAGCTGGAAGTAAAACTCAAAAGATGTCACCTAATGATGTTGAAGACGAAAGGGTGTTGGTGTAGCAGACTCGGTGGGCTGCGGAAGCCGATCCTCATGAGCCCCCAGGCCCAGGGGCCTCGGGAGGCTTCGGAGGCGCTAGCGGCTCCTCGCGGGCCATCTCCATCTCTGCCAGGGCTGCGGAACGCCTGGCCTCTCGTGCCTCCGCGATGCCCCTCATGAGGCGCTGGTACATGTCAGCCGCGCTCGCCAAGCCGTAAGGCATGCGAACGTAGCTGTGGGGTGGACCTCCGCAGCGCCCCACTCGTGAGGGCCAGGGGCGCTCCAGGGAGGCGACTTGGTTGAGCCCTGGTACATCGATGCAGACGCGCAGCCCGCCATCCTCGCCTGGATGGGGGGCCACTGCTGGTAGGCGACGGCCGCCTTTCATGACTCTTGACTCTTGTAGCTCCTGAATGGCCTTGCTGATGAACTCCTGAGGGTCTGGATCTCCTTGCCTTGCTCCTTCTTGAGGGAAACGTGCTTCAAAACACACCTCCAGGTGGTGCCCAAGCGCCTCCCTCGTGACCCTAGCTAGGTCAGTGGCCCTCCAGGGGAGAGCCCCCGAGCCCTGCCTGAGGAGGGCGCTGGGCGTGCTTTCCTATGCAATGGAGGGAGGTTACCCCTGGGCAAGCGCGGGCCTAGAGGGGCCTGCCTCCTGAGTGGTTGGGCCGGACGATGTCTTCCTCTTCTTGGGGGCGGCCTCGGGAAGCCTCCTGCTTCCGCGATACGTGTCTTCCAGTGATGCGGCCTGAAAGGCTCGTTCCAGGGAACACACCGCGTCCTTCTCTTCACATGGCACCATGATGAATCCGCCGCTTCCTGGCATCTTGAGGACGTTGTAGCCGTGGTGAGTTATGGCCATGAACTTGGCCAGCGCTGGGTACCCAAGGATGGCATTGTACGGTAGGCGAATGTGGGCGACGTCGAGTCGATGAGCTCGGTGCGGTAGTTTCGCGTGCCCCGAAGGTGACAGGGAGGCGGACCTGCCCAATCGGGACCGTGGAGCCGTCGGTGATACCGGAGAAAGGCTTGGTTGGCTGAAGCTGGCTGTAGGGCACTTGGAGGTTGTTGAATGTCTCCATGGACAGGACGTTGAGCCCTGCCCCACCATCGATGAGGGTCTAGGTGACCACCACATTGCTGATGATTGGGGAGCAAAGCATCGGGAGAACTCCGGCTGTAGCCGCACACTTGAGCTGATCTGCTGAGCTGAACGTGATGGTTTGGGGAACATAGCAGAAAACAAAAATTTTCCTACGGTTTCACCAAGATCCATCTAGGAGTTCATCTAGCACGAGTGATTAGATGCATCTACATACCTTGTAGATCGCGAGCGGAAGCGTTCAAAGAACGGGGATGAGGTAGTCGAACTCGATGTGATTCGAATCACCGAAGATCCTTAGCACCGAACGGACGATGCCTCCGCGTTCAACACACGTACAGTCGGGAGACGTCTCCTCCTTCTTGATCCAGCAAGGGGGAAGGAGAGGTTGATGAAGATCCAGTAGCACGACGGCGTGGTGGTGGATGCAGGGCGTCACAGTAGCAGGGCTTCGCCTATACTACGAGGAGAGCGTACGGGGAGAGAGGGAGGCGCCAGGGGCTGGTGTGTCAAGTCCTCTCCTCTCCCACTATATATAGGAGGGCCAAGGGGGGTGGTGCGCCAGCCTAGGAGATCCAATCTCCTAGGTGCGGCAGCCAAGGGGAGGTTTCCCTCCCCCCCCAAGGCACCTAGAGGTGCCTTCCACCATTGGGACTCTTCCCTTAAGTGGAAACCTAGGCGCATGGGCTTTTGGGGCTGGTGCCCTTGGCCCATCTAGGCCAAGGCGCACCCCCTACAGCCCATGTGGCCCCCCGGGACAGGTGGCCCCACCCGGTGGGCCCCCGGGACCCCTCCGGTGGTCCCGGTACAATACCGATAACCCCGAAACTTGTCCCGATGGCCGAAACAGCACTTCTATATATAATTCTTTACCTCCGGACCATTTCGGAACTCCTCGTGACGTCCGGGATCTCATCCGGGACTCCGGACAACATTCGGGTTACTGCATATACATATCTTCACAACCCTAGCATCACCGAACCTTAAGTATGTAGACCCTACGGGTTTCGGGAGACAAGCAGACATGACCGAGACGACTCTCCGGTCAATAACCAACAGCGGGATCTGGATACCCATGTTGGCTCCCACATGCTCCACGATGATCTCATCGGATGAACCACGATGTCGAGGATTTAAGCAACCCCGTATGCAATTCCCTTTGTCAATCGGTATGTTACTTGCCCGAGATTCGATCGTCTGTATCCTAATACCTTGTTCAATCTCGTTACCGGCAAGTCACTTTACTCGTACCGTAATGCATGATCCCGTGACCAGACACTTGGTCACTTTGAGCTCATTATGATGATGCATTACCGAGTGGGCCTAGTGATACCTCTCCGTCATATGGAGTGACAAATCCCAGTCTTGATCCGTGTCAACCCAACAGACACTTTCGGAGATACCTGTAGTGCACCTTTATAGTCACCCAGTTATGTTGTGACGTTTGGTACACCCAAAGCACTCCTACGGTATCCGGGAGTTACACGATCTCATGGTCAAAGGAAAAGATACTTGACATTGGAAAAGCTCTAGCAAACGAACTACACGATCTTTGTGCTATGCTTAGGATTGGGTCTTGTCCATCACATCATTCTCCTAATGATGTGATCCCGTTATCAATGACATCCAATGTCCATAGCCAGGAAACCATGACTATCTGTTGATCAATGAGCTAGTCAACTAGAGGCTTACTAGGGACATATTATGGTCTATGTATTCACACGTGTATTACGATTTCCGGATAATACAGTTTATAGCATGAATAAAGACAATTATCATGAACAAAGAAATATAATAATAATACTTTTATTATTGCCTCTAGGGCATATTTCCAACAGTCTCCCACTTGCACTAGAGTCAATAATCTAGTTACATTGTGATGAATCGAACACCCATGGAATTCTGGTGTTGATCATGTTTTGCCCTAGGGAGAGGTTTAGTCAACGGATCTGCTATATCAGGTCCGTATGTACTTTACAAATCTCTATGTCTCCATCTTGAACATTTTCACGAATGGAGTTGAAGCGACGCTTGATGTGCCTTGTCTTCTTGTGAAACCTGGGCTCCTTGGCAAGTGCAATAGCTCCAGTGTTGTCACAAAAGAGTTTGATTGGCCCCGACGCATTGGGTATGACTCCTAGGTCGGTGATGAACTCCTTCACCCATATTGCTTCATGTGCTGCCTCCGAGGCTGCCATGTACTCCGCTTCACATGTAGATCCCGCCACGACGCTCTGCTTGCAGCTGCACCAGCTCACTGCTCCACCATTCAACATATACACGTATCCGGTTTGTGACTTAGAGTCATCCAGATCTGTGTCGAAGCTAGCGTCGACGTAACCCTTTACGACGAGCTCTTCGTCACCTCCATAAACGAGAAACATTTCCTTAGTCCTTTTCAGGTACTTCAGGATATTCTTGACCGCTGTCCAGTGTTCCTTGCCGGGATTACTTTGGTACCTTCCTACCAAACTTACGGCAAGGTTTACATCAGGTCTGGTACACAGCATGGCATACATAATAGAACCTATGGCTGAGGCATAGGGGATGACACTCATCTCTTCTATCTCTTCTGCCGTGGTCGGGCATTGAGCTGAGCTCAATCTCACACCTTGCAAAACAGGCAAGAACCCTTTCTTGGACTGATCCATTTTGAACTTCTTCAAAATCTTATCAAGGTATGTGCTTTGTGAAAGACCTATGAGGCGTCTTGATCTATCTCTATAGATCTTGATGCCTAATATATAAGCAGCTTCTCCAAGGTCCTTCATTGAAAAACTCTTATTCAAGTAGGCCTTGATGCTGTCCAAGAGTTCTATATCATTTCCCATCAAAAGTATGTCATCTACATATAATATGAGAAATGCTACAGAGCTCCCACTCACTTTCTTGTAAACGCAGGCTTCTCCATAAGTCTGCGTAAACCCAAACGCTTTGATCATCTCATCAAAGCGAATGTTCCAACTCCGAGATGCTTGCACCAGCCCATAAATCGAGCGTTGGAGCTTGCACACCTTGTCAGCATTCTTAGGATCGACAAAACCTTCCGGCTGCATCATATACAATTCTTCCTTAAGGAAACCATTAAGGAATGCCGTTTTGACGTCCATTTGCCATATCTCATAATCGTAGAATGCGGCAATTGCTAACATGATTCGGACGGACTTTAGCTTCGCTACCGGTGAGAAAGTCTCATCGTAGTCAACCCCTTGAACTTGTCGATAACCCTTAGCGACAAGCCGAGCTTTATAGATGGTCACATTACCATCCGCGTCTGTCTTCTTCTTAAAAATCCATTTATTTTCTATGGCTCGCCGTTCAACGGGCAAGTCAGTCAAAGTCCATACTTCTGTTTTCATACATGGATCCTATCTCGGATTTCATGGCTTCTAGCCATTTGTCGGAATCCGGGCCCGCCATCGCTTCTTCATAGTTCGAAGGTTCACCTGTTGTCTAACAACATGATTTCCAAGACAGGGTTGCCGTACCACTCTGGTGCGGAACGTGTTCTTGTGGACCTTCGAATTTCAGTAGGAGCTTGATCAGAAGTATCTTGATCATCATGAATAACTTCCTCTCTAGTCGGTGCAGGCACCTCAGGAACATTTTCTTGAGTTGCGCCATTTACCGGTTCAAGAGGCAATACTTCATCAAGTTCTACTTTCCTCCCACTTACTTCTTTCGAGAGAAACTCTTTCTCTAGAAAGGATCCATTCCTGCAACAAAGATCTTGCCTTCGGATCTGAGGTAGAAGGTATACCCACAGTTTCTTTAGGGTATCCTATGAAGACGCATTTTTCCGACTTGGGTTCGAGCTTTTCAGGTTGAAGTTTCTTGACATAAGCATCGCATCCCCAAACTTTTAGAAACGACAGCTTAGGTTTCTTCCCAAACCATAATTCATACGGTGTCGTCTCAACGGATTTCGACGGAGCCCTATTTAAAGTGAATGCGGCAGTCTCTAAAGCATAGCCCCAAAAAGATAGCGGTAAATCGGTAAGAGACATCATAGATCGTACCATATCTAATAGAGTGCGATTACGACGTTCGGACACACCATTACGCTGAGGTGTTCCAGGCGGCGTGAGTTGTGAAACTATTCCACATTTTCTTAAGTGTGTGCCAAATTCGTGACTCAAGTATTCTCCTCCACGATCTGATCGTAGAAACTTGATTTTCCTGTCACGTTGATTCTCAACCTCACTCTGAAATTCCTTGAACTTTTCAAAGGTTTCAGACTTGTGTTTCATTAAGTAGACATACCCATATCTACTCAAGTCATCAGTGAGGGTGAGAACATAACGATAGCCACCGCGAGCCTCAACACTCATTGGACCGCACACATCAGTATGTATGATTTCCAATAAGTTGGTTGCTCGCTCCATTGTTCCTGAGAACGGAGTCTTGGTCATTTTACCCATGAGGCATGGTTCGCACGTGTCAAATGATTCATAATCAAGAGACTCTAAAAGTCCATCTGCATGGAGCTTCTTCATGCGTTTGACACCTATGTGACCAAGGCGGCAGTGCCACAAGTATGTGGGACTATCATTATCAACCTTACATCTTTTGGTACTCACACTATGAATATGTGTAGTAATACGCTCGAGATTCATTAAGAATAAACCATTGACTATCGGAGCATGACCATAAAACATATCTCTCATATAAATAGAACAACCATTATTCTCGGATTTAAATGAGTAGCCATCTCGTATTAAACGAGATCCTGATACAATGTTCATGCTCAAACTGGCACTAAATAACAATTATTGAGGTTTATAACTAATCCCGTAGGTAAATGTAGAGGTAGCGTGCCGACGGCGATCACATCGACCTTGGAACCATTCCCGACGCGCATCGTCACCTCGTCCTTCGCCAGTCTCCGTTTATTCCGCAGCTCCTGCTGTGAGTTACAAATATGAGCAACGGCACCGGTATCAAATACCCAGGAGTTACTACGAGTACTGGTAAGGTACACATCAATTACATGTATATCAAATATACCTTTGGTGTTGCCGGCCTTCTTGTCCGCTAAGTATTTGGGGCAGTTCCGCTTCCAGTGACCCTTCCCTTTGCAATAAAAGCACTCTGTCTCAGGCTTGGGTCCATTCTTTGACTTCTTCCCGACAGCTTGCTTGCCGGGCGCAGCAACTTCCTTGCCGTCCTTCTTGAAGTTCTTTTTACCCTTGCCCTTCTTGAACTTAGTGGTTTTATTCATCATCAACACTTGATGTTCCTTCTTGACTTCTACCTCTGCTGATTTCAGCATAGCAAATACTTCAGGAATGGTCTTTACCATCCCCTGCATATTGAAGTTCATCACAAAGCTCTTGTAGCTTGGTGGAAGCGACTGGAGGATTCTGTCAATGACCGGCATCCGGGAGATTAACTCCCAGCTGAGTCAAGCGGTTATGTAACCCAGACATAGTGAGTATGTGCTCACTGACAGAACTATTTTCCTCCATCTTACAGCTGAAGAACTTATCGGAGACTTCATATCTCTCGATCCGGGCATGAGCTTGAAAAACCATTTTCAGCTCTTCGAACATCTCATATGCTCCATGTCTCTCAAAACGCTTTTGGAGCCCCGGCTCTAAGCTGTAAAGCATGCCGCACTGAACGAGGGAGTAGTCATCAGTACGTGTCTGCCAAGCGTTCATAGCGTCTTGGTTCTGTGGGACGGGTGGATCACCTAGCGGTGCTTGTAGGACATAATCTTTCTTGGCAGCTATGAGGATGATCCTCAGGTTCCGGACCCAGTCCGTATAGTTGCTGCCATCGTCTTTCAGCTTGGTTTTCTCTAGGAACGCGTTGAAATTGAATACAACGTTGGCCATTTGATCTACAAGACATATTGTAAAGATTTTAGACTAAGTTCATGATAATTAAGTTCATCTAATCAAATTATTAATGAACTCCCACTCAGATTAGACATCCCTCTAGTCATCTAAGTGTTACACGATCCGAGTCGACTAGGCCGTGTCCGATTAACACGTGAGACGGACTAGTCATCGTCGGTGAACATCTTCATGTTGATCATATCTTCCATACGACTCGTGTTCGACCTTTCGGTCTCTGTTGTTCCGAGGCCATGTCTGTACATGCTAGGCTCGTCAAGTTAACCCTAAGTGTTTTTGCATGTGTAAAAACTGTCTTACACCCGTTGTATGTGAACGTAAGATCTATCACACCCGATCACACGTGGTGCTTCGAACGACGAACTGTAGCAACGGTGCACAGTTAGGGGAAACTTTGAATTGTTGTAAGGATCCATCTTATTTACTACCGTCGTCTAAGTAAACAAGATGCAAAACATGATAAACATCACATGCAATCAAAAATGATAGTGACATGATATGGCCAATATCACATAGCTCCTTCGATCTCCATCTTGAGGCTACATGATCATCCTTGTAGATCATCATACTCATCGACATGTAAGTCGTGATTCCTATTACAATAGCATGAACATCTCATACATCACATATAGATCATTCATCATTCATCACAACTTTGGCCATATCATATCACAAAGCACTTGCTGCAAAAACAAGTTAGACGTCCTCTAATTGTTGTTGCAAGTTTTACGTGGCTGAATAGGGTTCTAGCAAGAACGTTTTCTTACCTACGTGAAAGCCACAACGTGATTTGTCAACTTCTATTTACCCTTCATAAGGACCCTTTTCATCGAATCCGCTCCAACTAAAGTAGGAGAGACAGACACCCGCCAGCCACCTTATGCAACTAGTGCATGTTAGTCGGTGGAACCGGTCTCACGTAAGCATACGTGTAAGGTTGGTCCGGGCCGCTTCATCCCACAATACCGTTGAAGCAAGATAAGACTAGTAGCGGCAAGAAAGTGACAACATCTACGCCCACAACAAATTGTGTTCTACTCGCGCAAGAGAAACTACGCATAGACCTAGCTCATGATGCCACTGTTGGGGAACGTTGCAGAAAACAAAAATTTTCCTACTCGTTTCACCAAGATCCATCTAGGAGTTCATCTAGCAACGAGTGATTAGATGCATCTACATACCTTTGTAGATCGCGAGCGGAAGCGTTCAAAGAACGGGGTTGATGTAGTCGAACACGACGTGATCCAAATCACCGATGACCAAGCGCCGAACGGACGGCACTCCGCGTTCAACACACGTACGGAACGGATGACGTCTCCTCCTTTCTTGATCCAGCAAGGGGGAAGAGAGGTTGATGAAGATCCAGCAGCATGACGGCGTGGTGGTGGATGCAGGGCATCACAGTAGCAGGGCTTCGCCGTGTACTACGAGGGAGAGATGTAACAGGGGAGAGGGACACCAAAGGCTGAGGTATGAAGTCCTCCCTCTCCTCAACTATATATAGGAGGGCCAAGGGGGGGGGTGCGCCAGCCTAGGAGATCCAATCTCCTAGGTGCGGCAGGCAAGGGGAGGTTTCCCTCCCCCCCAAGGCACCTAGGAGTGCCTTCCACCATTGGGACTCTTCCCTTTTATGGAAACCTAGGCGCATGGGCTTTTGGGGCTGGTGACCTTGGCCCATGCAGTCCAAGGCGCACCCCCTACAGCCCATGTGGCCCCCGGGGGCAGGTGGCCCCACCCGGTGGGCCCCCGGGACCCTTCCGGTGGTCCCGGTACAATACCGATGACCCCGAAACTTGTCCCGATGGCCGAAACAGCACTTCCTATATATAATTCTTTACCTCCGGACCATTCCGGAACTCCTCGTGACGTCCGGGATCTCATCCGGGACCGAACAACATTCGGGTTACTGCATATACATATCTTCACAACCCTAGCGTCACCGAACCTTAAGTGTGTAGACCCTACGGGTTCGGGAGACATGCAGACATGACCGGGACGACTCTCCGGTCAATAACCAACAGCGGGATCTGGATACCCATGTTGGCTCCCACATGCTCCACGATGATCTCATCGGATGAACCACGATGTCGAGGATTAAACAACCCCGTATACAATTCCCTTTGTCAATCGGTATGTTACTTGCCTGAGACTCGATCGTTGGTATCCCAATACCTTGTTCAGTCTCGTTACCGGCAAGTCACTTTACTCGTACCGTAATGCATGATCCCGTGATCAACCACTTGGTCACCTTGAGCTCATAATGATGATGCATTACCGAGTGGGCCCAGTGATACCTCTCCGTTATATGGAGTGGCAAATCCCAGTCTCGATCCGTGTCAACCCAACAGACACTTTCGGAAATACCTATAGTGCACCTTTATAGTCACCCAGTTACGTTGTGACGTTTGATACACCCAAAGCACTCTTACGGTATCCGGGAGTTACACGATCTCATGGTCAAAGGAAAAGATACTTGACATTGGAAAAGCTCTAGCAAACGAACTACACGATCTTGTGCTATGCTTAGGATTAGGTCTTGTCCATCACATCATTCTCCTAATGATGTGATCCCGTTATCAATGACATCCAATGTCCATAGCCAGGAAACCATGACTATCTGTTGATCAACGAGCTAGTCAACTAGAGGCTTACTAGGGACATATTATGGTCTATGTATTCACACGTGTATTACGATTTCCGGATAATACAGTTATAGCATGAATAAAGACAATTATCATGAACAAAGAAATATAATAATAATACTTTTATTATTGCCTCTAGGGCATATTTCCAACACCCAACGCTTTGCTGATATAAGGAATGGGATGACCTTCCTATTGAAGCATAGCGTTGACTCCATATTTACAAGCATCCATCTCAATTACAAATGGCTTGGTGAAATCCGGCAGAGCCAGTGTAGGAGCCGTAACTAGGGCATACTTGAGTGCTTCAAAAGCAGATTGGGTGGTTGTTGTCCATTGGAAGGGTGTGTTCTTGCGTAGCAGAGTAGTCAGGGGTCGAGCGAGCATGCCAAATTGTCTAACAAAACGTCGGTAGCAGCCTGGCAGGCCGAGGAATGCCCTGACATCCTTGACACACGCTGGTACTGGTCAATCAGCGACTTGTTGTATCTTGCTGTTGTCAGTGCAGCCCCCCTGTGCAGAAATAGTGTGGCCTAGGTACTTGATTTCTTACTGAGCGAACACACATTTTGACCACTTCACATACCATTGATCTTTCTGTAGGAGGGACATGACCTGCCATAAGTGTTGGGTGTGGAGAGCCATCATTCAACTGAAAACAAGAATGATGTCGAAAAACGACATTGCACACACCCGTAGTACTGGTCGTAGAGTGACTTGGATGGTGCCCAAGAATGTTGTTGGTGCTCCTCCCAGGCCAAAGGGAACCACCTTGAATTCAAAATGGCCGGAGTGAGTTTGAAATGCCGTTTTAAATTCTTCTCCTTCCGCCAGACGAATCTGATGGTATCCTAATCACAGATCGAGAGTAGAAAACCAGCGAGATCTAGCTAGTTCATCCAGTATATCCTCTATCACTGGGACTGGGTATTTGTTGATAATGGTCATGGCATTGAGGCATCGGTAATCAATACATATGTGCCAGGTACTGTCTTTCTTCTTCACAAGAATATGATGACCCACAAGTATAGGGGATCAATTGTAGCTCTTTTCGATAAGTAAGAGTGTCGAACCCAACGAGGAGCAGAAGGAAATGACAAGTAGTTTCCAGTAAGGTAATGTCTGCAAGTGCTGAAATTGTAAGTAGCGGAGTAGTTTGATAGCAAGATAATTTATAACGAGCAAGTAACGATAGTAATAACAAAAGTGCAGCAAGGTAGCCCAATCCTTTTGAGGTAAAGGACAGGACAAAATGATCTCTTATGATAAGCAAAGCGTTCTTGAGGGTACATAGGAATTTCATCTAGTCACTTTCATCAGGAAGTTCCCCTGGCGGAATCGCTCCGCCGGAGGGCAAAAGTGCTCCTGCCCAAGTTCCGCCTCGAGGCGGTGGCGCTTCGTCCCGAAAGTCCTTCTCTTATTTTTTTCTAGGTCAAAATGACTTATATACCAAAAGATGGGCACCGGAGGTGGGCCGAGGAGAGCACAACCCACCATGGTGTGCCCAGCACCAGGGGGCCCTAGCGCGCTCAGGTGGGTTGTGCCCACCTGGTGGCCCCCCTATGGTAGTTATTTGCTCCAGTAATTCTTATATATTCCATAAAAAATCTCCGTGAAGTTTCAACCCATTTGGAGTTGTGCAGAACAGGTAGCCTGACATAGCTTTTTCAGGTCCAGATTTCCAGCTGCCGGAATTCTCCCTCTTGGTGTGTGCCTTGCAAATTATGAGAGAAAAGGCATTAGAATTACTCCAAAAAGCATTATTATGGATAAAAACATTATAAATAACAGTAAGAAAACATGATGCAAAATGGACGTATCAACTCCCCCAAGCTTAGACCTCGCTTGTCCTCAAGCGAAAACCGAAATCGAAAAATATGTCCACATGCTTTGAGAGAGAGAGGTGTCGATAAAAACAAAATACAGACATAGAAGCATCATGTTGATTATTATAACAGCAACCAAATTAAACATAGGACTTTTATCATAGAACTTTTATCATATAATTCTCATGAATAAGTCATAGTTCATCACACAATCGAAGTATAAAGCAAAAACTCTATTAGAAACCAACAAACTATGTTCTCAGTCAACTTTGCAACTACAATTCATCATCTTTTCAGGAAGAGTCGCGTGTCGGAGCCTTTAGGCAAGTCCACATACTCAACCATCATATAGTCTTCTATGATTGCTAACACTCACCCCGTACCCATGAGCAAAACGTTTCAACCGGACACATAGAAGGATAGGGGCTTATGGTTTCGCCTCCCAACATACTCACCTCAAGGGTGATGTCAATAATAATAACTCATGCCACCCATATTCAACTGGACATATGTGCCTAGATCTTTCCTCACCAGATGATGCTTGCCAAAGGAGAAAAATAGAAATGAATAGAGAGAGAAACTTTGACTCTTGCATAAAAGTAAAAGATAGGCCCTTCGCAGAGGGAAGCAGAGATTGCCATGTAGTTTTTTTGTATGCTCAATCCCTTAGTGCAAAAGAACGTTACGTCACATTGCCCCTTGTGATAGCGACCTTTATTCATGACATTCAGCACCCGTACACTCTGGTACGGCCAATACGCTAGGGGCTTAAGCATACCCCATAATACGGCGTGAGAAGTCTGAACACTTTCGATAGTGCGGCACCCCGAACTTATAGCATTATATGCATCAGCTCCGAATCATGTCTTGGGTCAATAGTTGGGTTTGCCCGGCTCCCATGTTTTGGTACATTACGTTCTGCTATATCAGCTAAGGTAGCACTGGGAGAACTACTGCAATTGTGCCCCGGTTCAGCTGGGCTAAGCACCTCAGTAGAGAAAGCTAAAACTGACTGTCATGATAAGGCGAGAGACTGGTCGCTGTTCGAGAGGTTTCGAGTCCCTAAAGGCTTATGCCGCTTAGAGCGAGGAGTCGGCTTTGTCCGGCTTAAGGCGTGTATAGCGCCCCGAATTTGGCCTTCCGAATACTAGGGGCTTTGCCAAAATTTAAAATTATAGAATTCTATGGCTAAGTGAGAGTGATAAAGCATTATAGTCTGATTGCCTTGTTCGTCGTGCTGAACACCTCCCTCGAAGGACCCAAAAATGGGGAAAAGAATGCTCAGGTTTATCCCGTACACCCCAGCACTCGTGGCATGGGGGCAAAAGCTGACGACTAGCCATCTCTCAGATTTGATAAACAGCCGAACATAAGGTAATATTTTAAATTCAAACAAGCGTTGCATAGCGCATATGAACAAGTTTTCATAATACAGGATCACACGAGCAAGTTTATTCAAATATTACATCTTTCGCACACTCGTCCGCTACAAGACGGGCACCCTTCAGGACACCCTCATAATACATCTCGGGGTGGCGATGCTCCTTGCCCTGTGGCGGCCCCTCCTTCACCAGCTTCGCGGCGTCCATCTTGGCCGCGTGCACCTTTGCACGGGCGAAAGCCCGGCATGCACCTTCAATGCAGACGGACCGCTTGATGACTTCCAGCCGTGGCCAGGCATCCACAAGCCGCCTCACAAGGCCGAAGTAGATGTTGGGAAGGGCGTCGCCAGGCCACGTTCGGACTATGAAGCCCTTCATGGCCTGTTCGGCCGCCTTGTGCAGCTTGACCAGTTTCTTCAGCTGGTCGCTCATAGGCACCGGGTGTTCGGTCCCAGTATACTGAGACCAGAACAACTTCTCCGTCGAGCTTCCCTCCTCGGCCTGGTAAAACTTCGCGGCAACCGACACGCTGCGGGGCAAATCTGCGAATGCTCCTGGAGAGCTCTGAATCCGGGTAAGTAACAAGTAATTTACTCTCACATGCTTGCTTTGCATATTGAATGCCTTATCCGCCACTATCTTCCTCATCGCCTCAATATCCCGGAGGGCCTTTTGGGCTTCAGCCTTTGCATTCTTTGCGCTCTCGAGGGCCGCGGCAAGCTCGGACTCTCGTGTCTTCAAGTCAAGCTCCAAAGCCTCGTGTTTCTTCACGAGAGCCTGGAGCTCTTGCTGCACCTCGCCCACCCGTGCCTCTTGCCTTTCCCGCTCGGTGCGCTCCTTGGCCGCTTTGTTTTTGGCCTCGGACGACGCTTGCCTCAGGGTCGCCACTTTGGTCGTGGCCCCTGGCACATTCATGATGATCCTGTCATTTCACAATTGCATCTTTTGTATATATATATATACATAAACACTATTCTGATCACGGGATCAGAATAATATTCTGATCACAACATGAACTTCCCGAGTAACGCGCCTGGCCTTCCCCGAGTACTAGGTTGAACTTCAGCTAAAAGGTGTCCAAATGGGGATTGCGATATACCGTTGGATAGCTATGGACATCAGTATCATGACCCAAGTTAAATTTTTGGTAAAATGTAAGCGGTTTAAGAGCAGTTTTAAAAACCGTTTTTCTTCATACAAAAAACGTGAATCATATTTTCGATCGCATTTTTAAACCGTTTATCGGAATGAGGCAACTAATATGGCGTTGGAAAGCTGCTGGAAAACCGCTCCTTCCACATGTTGAAAGTTTTCTCTAATTCCCTAATGTTAAAGAGTAATTCGGAAATCGTAAAATTTCGTAAACCGAACACCCGAGTTCGTATTTTTGATGCCATTTCTAAACGGCTAATCCAATTGAGGCAAATAATATGGCGTTGGAAAGCTTATGAAAATGTGCTAATTTTTTATGTTAAAAGTTTTTTCTAATTTTGAATGGTTTAAAAGTAATTTAGAAAATGGTACAAGTTCAACCGAGTTCGTATTTTCGAGCTAATTTTTTAACCGTACGTCCAAATGCAGCAAATGATATGGCGTTGGAAAGCTTGAAGAAATGCGAAACTTTTTTGTATATATTGTTTCTCCTAATTCATTATGGTTTTATGTCAGTTTTGAAAATGGTTAAAAACGTATTTTTGCCGTAATTTCGACAAACTTTATCGGAATTGGGCAAATAATATACCGCTGAAAAGCTACGGAAAATGCGAAACTTTTTCATGTTGGTGGTTTTCTCTGAATCCTGGCCGTTTTCAAGTAATTTCGAAAATGGCGAGATCATTAGTTCTGCCTTTATCGCGAAACAGATTCTTCGAAAATGCACCGCATGAAGAACCTGAACTTCTCGGCATGTCTACTTGAACTTCACTCTGTTTTTCACGTGTTTTTTTTTGCTTGTAGCTCTCCATCCACCGCTCGTAGCTCTCCATCCACTCACCGGAATTGAGCATGTGATATACTAGTGGAAAGCTGCTGTAAACACACAACTTTCCCGTGTTGATCATTTTTTCATACTCGCGATGATTTTAAAAGTTTTTCATCTGATATTCATTCAGTGTAGTAGGTGAACTTCCTGCTGTTTTTACGTTGAACTTCTGTGACGCACTTTCGTTTGTAATTATCTCATTCATTCGTCAGTGTTACACAAATGATATTCCTTTTGTACAAACCTCTCTCACAAATATATTTTTTAACTTTCCCTGACCGAGGATTTGAACTTATAACAACAAAAAATTTGGACCTTGTCTTTTTATTAATTTTTCTCATATTAAACACACCATGTAGTACAAGAACTTTTTCCATTTGTATAGTTTGAATTTTTTATTTTCTTTTTGAAATCAAATTGCTCCCAAATAATAACTGAACTTCTTTGTGGATTGAGAGAATTATTTTAAAAGGCAAAAAAAAATTTGTTTTTTGTGTTTACAAACATGGAAATACAAGGTGAACCTCTCTCACAAGAATTTTTGAACTTCCCCGGACAAAGCACTTGAACTTCTTTCAACAAAGCTTTTAAGCTTTTATTTTTCTATACTTTTATTTTCACCTGAAATGCATTCCTTGCAGTACTTGAACTTCTCATTGTTTTCACTATGAACTTCTGTCGCATGTTTGTGTATACGTCGAATTACACGCAATTGAAGGTGGGACGTCATTTTTTGCCATTTTTAAAATATGTAATTGGAGGTCGGGTGTCCCGCAATATAAATTGTGAATCGTGCATGGAGAAGCACGTGAACTTATTGCAACAAACCTCTTAAGCTCTTTGTTTTCTATTATTATATTCTTATCTGAAACACATTCCGTCTAGTAGTTGAATTTCTCGCTGTTTTCACCTTGAACTTCGGTCATGTATTTTTGTTCAACCTTTCTCACAAGAATTTTTGAACTTTCTCGGGCTGAGCACTTGAACTTATAGAAACAAAACTTTTAGCCTTTGCTTTTTCATTATTTTTCTTCATACACAAATGCACACCGTGTAGTACGTGAACTTCTGACAGTTATCAATCTGAACTTCTCCCTGTTACGTGAAAATATCTGAGTTTTCTATAGACATTGAACCGTTCTACCCTTTTTATTTAAACTTCATTGTGTTTTTTTAGAAATGTGAAAATTGGAGGTTTTTTAGAAACATCAAACTTCTTCGTTATTTGAAATTGAACTTATTGATTTTATTCTTTAGTAACAATAAAAATCCGATTTTTTCACATAAATATCAAACTGCTCCGCTTTTTTCCAATTGAACTTCTTGATTTTATTCTCTAGTAACGAGAAAACCTGAGTTTTTTTATATACATTGAACTATTCTGTTTTTTTATATTTAACTTCTTGGTTTTAATCTTTTGTATTTGGAAAAAGCTAAGTTTTTTTATAAATATCAAACATCTTCAGTTTTTTAATTAGGACTTGTTGGTGTTATTCATTAGTAACTGGAAAAGTTCTAGTTATGTAATAAATATTGAACCACTCAATTATTTAAATTTGAACTTCAAGGTATTTCTTGAAAACAGGGAAAATCTATTTTTATAAACCTTTTTGAATTGCTTTGCTTTTTAATCTGACCTTCCTTTTTGAGCATATAAATTTTAGGTTTTTACAATTTTCGAACTTCTTGCTTTTTTTTTAATTTGAACTTCTTTGTTTTATTTTGGGAAAATAATTTTTTATTTTTAAATAAACATCAAACTAATTCCCTTTTTCAATTTGAACTTGTTGGATTTATTCTTTAATAACTTGGAAATTCTGAGTTTTTATAAAAATCAAACTGCTCTATTTTTTGAAAGTTGGAACACACATTTTTATTAAAAAACACAATATGTGGCCACTAAGAAGAAATATCGAACTGCTTCGTTACTTAATTTTGAACTTGGGGTCTCGCTGGAAATGGAGAAAATTTGTTATATATAAAAAATTGAACTTCTCTATTATTTCAATTTGACCTTCTTGGTTTTTTTAGAGACTGAAAATATCATTTTTATAAACATTGAACCATTTTGTGATTTTAAATTGAACTTCTTGTTTTTACTTTTTTTTAATAAATATCTAATTAAGCTGTCATATTAATTTCAACTTATTATGTTTTCTGAAGACTAACACCTTTTTTCGGTGCACTTCTTTTTCTCATAATGATTTATTTTTTGTCAACGGGCTTATACGAAGTTCATGTTTGTTTATAACTAGAGAGTATTTTTTGCAACATGCACTTTCTTGAATGACACATTGTACATATGAAGATTCCAAAAAATAAGATGATATGGCACGTGATAACAAACACATAATTTTTGTTTGATATACAAATTGCATTCATTCACATGAATAAATAATTGAATAACAGTTCCCGTTTGTGAGCATAATACTGTTCTCTTACACTTTCTACAAAATGGGGGAATACAGACAGAAGTGTGCATGCAATGAAAAAGAGTTAAGTGCCACTACTTTTCCCCATTGAATTACTATCCTATATCTCTCTAAACTTCGTAAGTGTTTCATCTATGTGCTCTCTGTTACATTACACCAAAAAAGCTTTTTCTAGGGTGACATTTCACTGCATAACCCATCCAACACTCATTTTGCATCACAAACTCTATTGGAGATCACAGAATGTAAAGAACAGGGAGTAAAATGTTCATATACACAAAAATGCAGCGATGCATTTGAAAACAAAAATGTCCCAGTTTCGGCCCTGTTCTTGGTTGGCAGCAGGAGCACCTCATGGCTGCTGGGGCGAACAATCGAAACATGACACTTGCGAACTTGCATCAGAGAGACATGGAAGCTCAAATTGTGTCCACACTGTAGTTCATATACAAATGCAGAGGAGGGACAGAGGATCCAATACATGCATCAAAGTGGAGAGGAGCGAAAGAAGACACACCCGACTTCTCAGTATGATCCGCTGTCGACAAATGGATAATGGAAAGATCTTCGCCTCGCGAAGCATGGTGACAGTGTGATCCGGGCGCTGGAGCGGTGAATGTCCTTGGGCCGCGTCGTTGAACGGCCCGAGGTTGTGGGGATGAACGGCTTGTGTGCTGCCTCAGCCACTTGAAGGACGTGGGGGAAGGGTGGGACGAACGGGAGGATCAAGGGGAGCTCCCTAGAGGTAGACAAGGAGAAGAGGAAGGCAGAGGGCGGGAGGAGGCTCACCGGAGGGAAGGGTTACAGGGTTGACCGGATCCGCATCGGAGCAAGCCGGGGGGCGCGCCCAGGTTGATGGTGGTTGGGGTTCACCGCCGGCGATGGTTGCGGCGCACAGCCGTGCACGGAGGTCGATGAGCAGGGGCGCGGTGCAGGAGAGGCCAGATGAAAACAGTGGTGTCGGCGCGACAAGGGAGGGAGTGCGGTGGCTGTGTGATCCAGGGAGGGCGGTGGAGGTGGCAACGCGATCTGGTGAGGGCGGCGGTGCTGGCGGTGGTTTTTGGGGAGGGCAGCGGCGACTGATTCAGCCGGAGGTTTGGGATGGCTCCGGGGAAGAAGGCAGAGGAGGAGTGGGAGGCGGGGCGGGAGCAGGAGGCAGGCTGGATCGGGGGAAGAAGGCAAGGGAGGGGACTGGGTGTTTTTTTCTCCGCAGGTTCGGGAGGACATCTGCTCGCCCTATATAGGGCCCTGTGATCCAAATAGTTATTCTAATCCCAGGATTAGAATAGTGCCACTCTCTCTCTCTCTCTCTATATATATATATAGACAAGGTATTACTTACCTTTGTTCTCTTCGAGCTGCCTCTTGGCAAGGCCGAGCTCTTTCTCGGACCCCTCGAGGTCCTGCTTCAGTGCGGCGACCTCCACAGTCAGTGCGGTAGAGGTCAGCAGCGAAGCCTGCATACACATATAGACATACTTATATTAGACTCCTGCAGATATTGTTTGATCCTCTATCCGGCTTTTCCTTGTGAACACCAAACAGAGCATCAGGGGCTACTGTCTATGCGGTAATATTTTTCCTATATTTTAAACACTTACCTCAAAGCCCGTTAGAAGGCTGGCACAGGCTTCAGTCAGTCCGCTCTTGGCGGACTGAACCTTCTTGATCACCGCACTCATAATAGTGCGGTGCTCTTCGTCGAGGGAAGCGCCGCGAAGCGCTCCCAGCAGGTTGTCCGGTCCCTCTGGATGGACAGAGGTCACCGACACGGGCGTCTTGCCCCTTTTGGAAGGAGGCCGCCTGCCCGAGTCCGGAACCACTGGAGGTTCCGGCGCGGTGTTCGGCCGAGGGCCGAACTCGGAGCCCTCGGGAGCCTTACTCCCTTTGCTCCCGCAGTCCGGAAGGTCGCCTTGAGGAGCCTCCGGGACTATCTCTCTTT
>NW_024113732.1:0-16550 GCF_003073215.2 Triticum urartu
TTTTCAATGAAAGACCTCGGTGAAGCTGCTTACATATTAGGCATAAAGATCTATAGAGATAGATCAAGACGCTTAATTGGACTTTCACAAAGCACATACCTTGACAAGATTTTGAAGAAGTTCAAAATGGATCAAGCAAAGAAAGGGTTCTTGCCTGTGTTACAAGGTGTGAAGTTGAGTCAGACTCAATGCCCGACCACTGCAGAAGATAGAGAGAAAATGAAAGATGTTCCCTATGCTTCAGCCATAGGCTCTATCATGTATGCAATGCTGTGTACCAGACCTGATGTGTGCCTTGCTATAAGTCTAGCAGGGAGGTACCAAAGTAATCCAGGAGTGGATCACTGGACAGCGGTCAAGAACATCCTGAAATACCTGAAAAGGACTAAGGATATGTTTCTCGTATATGGAGGTGACAAAGAGCTCATCGTAAACGGTTACGTTGATGCAAGCTTTGACACTGATCCGGACGATTCTAAATCGCAAACCGGATACGTGTTTACATTAAACGGTGGAGCTGTCAGTTGGTGCAGTTCTAAACAGAGCGTCGTGGCGGGATCTACGTGTGAAGCGGAATACATAGCTGCTTCGGAAGCAGCGAATGAAGGAGTCTGGATGAAGGAGTTCATATCCGATCTAGGTGTCATACCTAGTGCATCGGGTCCAATGAAAATCTTTTGTGACAATACTGGTGCAATTGCCTTGGCAAAGGAATCCAGATTTCACAAGAGAACCAAGCACATCAAGAGACGCTTCAATTCCATCCGGGATCTAGTCCAGGTGGGAGACATAGATATTTGCAAGATACATACGGATCTGAATGTAGCAGACCCGTTGACTAAGCCTCTTCCACGAGCAAAACATGATCAGCACCAAGGCTCCATGGGTGTTAGAATCATTACTGTGTAATCTAGATTATTGACTCTAGTGCAAGTGGGAGACTGAAGGAAATATGCCCTAGAATATGTAGAAAGGAAATATGCCCTAGAGGCAATAATAAAGTTATTATTTATTTCCTTATATCATGATAAAAGTTTATTATTCATGCTAGAATTGTATTAACCGGAAACATAATACATGTGTGAATACATAGACAAACAGAGTGTCACTAGTATGCCTCTACTAGACTAGCTTGTTAATCAAAGATGGTTATGTTTCCTAACCATGGACAAAGAGTTGTCATTTGATTAACAGGATCACATCATTAGTTGAATGATCTGATTGACATGACCCATTCCATTAGCTTAGCACCCGATCGTTTAGTATGTTGCTATTGCTTTCTTCATGACTTATACATGTTCCTATGACTATGAGATTATGCAACTCCCGTTTGCCGGAGGAACACTTTGTGTGCTACCAAACGTCACAACGTAACTGGGTGATTATAAAGGAGCTCTACAGGTGTCTCCAAAGGTACATGTTGGGTTGGCGTATTTAGAGATTAGGATTTGTCACTCCGATTGTCGGAGAGGTATCTCTGGGCCCTCTCGGTAATGCACCATATAAGCCTTGCAAGCATTGCAACTAATGAGTTAGTTGCGGGATGATGTATTACGGAACGAGTAAAGAGACTTGCCGGTAACGAGATTGAACTAGGTATTGAGATACCGACGATCGAATCTCGGGCAAGTAACATACCGATGACAAAGGGAACAACGTATGTTGTTATGCGGTCTGACCGATAAAGATCTTCGTAGAATATGTAGGAGCCAATATGAGCATCCAGGTTCCGCTATTGGTTATTGACCGGAGACGTGTCTCGGTCATGTCTACATTGTTCTCGAACCCGTAGGGTCCGCACGCTTAAGGTTTCGATGATAGTTATATTATGAGTTTATGAGTTTTGATGTACCAAAGTTAGTTCGGAGTCCCGGATGTGATCACGGACATGACGAGGAGTCTCGAAATGGTCGAGACATAAAGATTGATATATTGGACGGCTATATTCGGACACCGGAAGTGTTCCGGGTGATTTCGGAGAAAACCGGAGAGCCGGAGGGTCACCGGAACCCCCCCCCCCCGGGAGAAGTAATGGGCCATATGGGCCTTAGTGGAAAGAGAGAGGGGCAGCCAAAGGTGGGCCGCGCGCCTCCTCCCCCCCTGGTCCGAATTGGACTAGGAGAGGGGGGGCGGCGCCCCCCTTTCCCTCTCCGTCCCCACTTCTTTCCCCCTCCTAGTAGGAGTCCTACTAATACTAGGAGGAGGACTCCTCCTTGGCGCGCCTATAGGGCTGGCTGGCCTCCTCCCCTTGTTCCTTTATATACGGGGGCAGGGGGCACCCCTAGACACACAAGTTGATCCACGTGATCATATTCTTAGCCGTGTGCGGTGCCCCCTTCCACCATAGTCCTTGATAATATTGTAGCGGTGCTTAGGCGAAGCCCTGCGATGGTAGTGCATCAAGATCGTCACCACGCCGTCGTGCTGACGGAACTCTTCCCCGACACTTTGCTGGATCGGAGTCCGGGGATCGTCATCGAGCTGAACATGTGCTAGAACTCGGAGGTGCCGTAGTTTCGGTGCTTGATCGGTCGGGCCGTGGAGACGTATGACTACATCAACCAAACGCTTCCGTTGTCGATCTACAAGGGTACGTAGATCACACTCTCCCCTCTCGTTGCTATGCATCACCATGATCTTGCGTGTGCGTAGGAAAATTTTAGAAATTACTACGTTCCCCAACATTGGGGACACAAGAGACTCTTTGTTATCTGGCTGCAGGGTTGTTTGAGAGAGACCATCTTCATCCTACGCCTCCCATGGATTGATAAACCTTAGGTCATCCACTTGAGGGAAATTTGCTATTGTCCTACAAACCTCTGCACTTGGAGGCCCAACAACGTCTACAAGAAGAAGGTTGTGTAGTAGACATCAAGCTCTTTTCTGGCGCCGTTGCCGGGGAGGTTAGTGCTTGAAGGTATATCTTTAGATCTTGCAATCAAATCTTTTTGTTTCTTGTTTTATCACTAGTTTAGTTTATAAAAGAAAAATACAAAAAAATGGAATTGAGTTTGCCTCATACGCTTCATCTTTTTAATATTTTTCGTGAGAATGATGGAAAGGAAAATTGTGCTCAAGTGCTAGAAGAAGAAGTCTATAAAATGTTTGGCACTAAATCTTTGAATGATGAGCATGATTGCAATGTTGTTAGTATGAACTCCTTGAATATCCATAGTACTAATGATGATTGCACTAGTCATAATGAAAATGTCTCTTATAAGCATGTCAACTTTTGTGGAATACATAGAGCTTGCAAGCACACACCAAATAGGGAAGATAGATTTTGCAAGAGGCATAAGTATTTGGAAACTAAATGGTTGCAAGAAAGGCTAGATGATTGTGCTGAAAGATTCAATATTTATCGCCATCCTTGTGAACTTTGCAATGAACATGGTCATTTAAAGCTCCAATGCTATTTGTTTCATGATCAAATCGTGTCCAAAAATTGTGATAACTTGATTACCCTTGAGCATCATAAAGAGCTTAGTCTTCTTTTGGGGTATGAAGAAAGGAAACGTATAACTGAGGGTATTCCAAAATTTAATCTTGATATATTTCTTGATTTTGATCTAGAAGAAATTTTTATGTATTGTGCGGTAAATTGCATTGAAAACCCTTATATTGCCAATTACATAGAGACAAGAAAACAAATAGAGGATGAAGAGAATACTAATGAAAGGGGAGAGACTTCCCAACATCCTCCTATTATTTCTTATGATGAATCAGATAACGAGGAGGAGCCTTCTATCCAACCAATCTCATCAATAAGGAGCTCAAAAAAGAGGGTTAAACCCACACATGATGTGAAGAAGAAAAATAAAAGACGGAGAAGGAAAGGTAGAAAGGTATCCCTCCCAAATGATGTTGCTCCTATTACTCATTGTGATGATGATAATTGTTATACTATTGGTGCTATCCATACTATTAATGATGAGAGTGATTATGCTTATGATATGAAAAGGCCCAAGCTTGGGGATGCTATGTTTGATGAGAATGACATGTTTGAGAATGTATTTGCTGAAAAATGTTTGTCCCAAGCTTGGGGATGCTACGTTTGATGAACATGATATTTTTAGTCTCCCAAGTTTTGATGAGCAAATTTATTATGATGATAGCATGCCTCCTATGTATGATGGTTATATTGATGAAAGTGGGTTTGGAAGAGTGTCAACTTTAGGACGTAATGATCCCACTATTTTGGAGGATGTTGAATCTTATTTTGAAAATTATCAAAGTGGATTTGGAGAGGTCATGACTTTATTTAGTAATTATTCCACTATCTTGGAAGAGGTTTCAATCGATTATGATGAGAACAAAGTTGCTACTTATGATGATTATTGTGATGATACTTATGCTACAAAAAGTAGTGATGATTATATTTATAAAAACTTGTCATGATTATGATTACCCTTTTTCTGAACATTACTCCTTTAATGTGGAAACAATTTATAGTATTCGAGTTTCTTATGATACTCCCACTATTCCGAACAAGAAGATTTTTGCTTATGTGGATAGTAATAAAATTTCTATGCTTGTAGATTATAAAAAGAATGCTTTATGTGATAGTTATATTGTTGAATTCATTCATGATGCTACTGAAAATTATTATGAGGGAGTGTCGGTGTCAAAACCGGTGGATCTCGGGTAGGGGGTCCCGAACTGTGCGTCTAGGCCGGATGGTAACAGGAGGCAGGGGACACGATGTTTTACCCAGGTTCGGGCCCTCTTGATGGAGGTAAAACCCTACGTCCTGCTTGATTAATATTGATGATATGGGTAGTACAAGAGTAGATCTACCATGAGATCAGAGAGGCTAAACCCTAGAAGCTAGCCTATGGTATGATTGTATGCTATGGTCGTTGTCCTACTGACTAAAACCCTTTGGTTTATATAGACACCGGAGAGGGTTAGGGTTACCCAAGGTCGGTTACAAAGGAGGAGATATCCATATACGTATTGCCTAGCTTGCCTTCCACGCCAAGTAGAGTCCCATCCGGACACGAGACGAAGTCTTCAATCTTGTATCTTCATAGTCTAACAGTCCGGCCAATGGAGATAGTCCGGCTGTCCGGAGACCCCCTAATCCAGGACTCCCTCAGTAGCCCCTGAACCAGGCTTCAATGACGATGAGTCCGGCGGTGAGTATTGTCTTCGGCATTGCAAGGCGGGTTCCTTCTCCGAATACATCACAGAAGATTTGAATACGAGGATAGTGTCCGACCCTGCAAAATAAGTTCCACATTCCACCGTAGAGAGAATAATATTTTCAGATCTAATTTGCTGGCTTGTTTTGGCAGCATGATGTTATGTCATGGCCCGGTGATTATTCGAACCGTTTCTTTTAACCAGCCCCGCACATAACGCGAGGCAGTTTTTTGACACGTCTTGTCAAAGCAGAGATCGTGTCCCCTTATTACGGGATTCTCATCAATACGGGCGTGGGTAACCCAACCGCGCCATCAATTGCGGCGCTTGGGGGATAAGCGAGTTTTACCAGGCAAGTGGGGACGCTTAGTTTCGTCCGCCCATATAAAGGGATAAGGATTCACCTTTCTATCGCCTTCTTCCTCCTTTGCTCATCCGTTTTCGCACACTCGAGCTCTAGCGCCCAAGTCCGCACTTCCCACCTCGACCTTCTCCATCATGTCCGGAGCGGGAGGCAAGTGGATGGTCTCCTCCGTCACGGAGGGAGACATCAAGAAACTGAGGAGAGCCGGATACCTCCGACGACATCGCGCACCGGCTCCCAGATGAGGGGCAGCTCATCCCCACCCCCAGGCCCCATGAGAGGGTAGTATTCCTCACCCATTTCCTCCGCGGACTGGGATTCCCTCTCCATCCCTTTCGTCCGGGGGCTCATGTTCTATTACGGCCTGGATTTCCATGATCTGGCCCCGAACTTCATCCTCAACATCTCGGCGTTTATCGTCGTGTGCGAGGCCTTCCTCCGCATCAAGCCCCACTTCGGCTTATGGCTGAAGACCTTCAATGTCAAGCCGAAGGTGGTGGGCGGCCGCCAGGCGGAGTGCGGAGGCGCCATGGTGGGCAAGATGCCCAACGTAACATGGCTCGAGGGCTCCTTTGTGGAAACCATAAAGGGGTGGCAATCGGGGTGGTTCTATATCACCGAGCCGCGCGACCCTGCATGGGCAGCGGCCCCCGAGTTCCGATCTGGCATCACGCGGCTCACCTCCTGGAAAGAGAAGGGCCTGTCCTGGGGTAGTTCGAAAGAGCTGACCGGACTCCAAACATGTATTCAAAACATGGTGGACAAGAAGCTCAAGCTTGTCAACATAGTCCAAGTTATGCTCATCCGCCGGATACTCCCGTGCCAACCACGGGAGTTCAATCCGGCGCAGCACCGAACTCTGAACAGGCTCTTCGACACGACTCATGAAGACGCCTGGAGGGTGCTGTTCAAAAGTGCCGAGGTCCCTATTACTGAGGATCGGATTCAGCGCGAAGCGCCAAGCCAGTGCGGTAAGCTGCTTTACCTTTCACAGGATACTTCTTTTTTATATAGATTGACTCTATGCGGGATCTAAACTCCCGTACCTTTGACAGGACTGGCAGAAGATGGCCGGACAGATCGACTGTCCGGCTCCTTTGCCCGAAGGCCCCGCAGACGCTCTTCTGGCGAAGATGTTGACTCCGGCCCCTTATACGATGCCGGAAAAGACCAAGAAGGCCAAGGGAACCCGAAAGAGTTCCTGATGCCAGGCGTCGTCGGACTCACCGTCCATGACTCTGCGGCGCACTCTTCCCCCGAAGACGAGGAGGAGAGAAGAAGATGCTCCCCCGACTGGGGGAGACAAGAAAAGGAAGGCCGCCCCAACTGGGGAGGGGAAGGGTCCAAGAAGGGAAGGACTCTCCTTCCGGACAGTTCCACCGCCGCGACGAAGGCGAAGACGAGTGGTTGCCCAGGGTCAAGCCCCCGGGAGATCGTAAGTATTCGGATACCAGAGTAACTCATAGGATTCCTTTGTCGCACTGCTTTCCCTAACGCCGAACGCAATTATGCAGGCCGCCACGAGCCAGTATCGATGTATCATCGGACGGCTCCTTGGGCTTGTCGGACATGGATAGCGATCCAGTCCCGACCGCCACCTCCCCTCATCCTGCCGACGACGCCGAGGTGTTGTCTCAAGAGGCACCGGATCGAGGGGAGACAGTCCCGGAGGCGCCTCAAGGCGACCTTCCGGACTCCGGGAGCCGAGGGGACGGGGCCCCTGAGAGCTCCGAGTTCGGCCCTCAGCCGAACACCGCGCCGGACCCTCCAGCGGTTCCGGGCTCGGGCAGGCGGCCTCCTTCTAAGAGGGGCAAGACACCTGTGCCGGTGACCTCTGTCCATCCAGAGGCCGGACAATCTGCTGGAAGCGCTTCGCAGCGCTTCCATCGACGAGGAGCACCGCACTATCATGAGTGCGGTGATCCAGAAGGTTCAGTCCGCCAAGAGCGGATTGACTGAAGCCTGTGCCAGCCTTCTAACAGGCTTTTCGAGGTAAGTGTTTTAAAATGTAGTAGAAATATTACCGCATAGACAGTAGCCCATGATACTCTATTCGGTGTTCACAAAGAAAAGCCGAACTGAGGATTAAATAATATCGCAGGAGTCTAATATAAGTATGTCAATATGTGTATGCAGGCTTCGCTGCTGGCGTCCTCCACACTGACTGCGGAGGTCGCCGTACTGAAGCAGGACCTCGAGGGGTCCAAGAAAGAGCTCGGCCTTGCCAAGAGGCAGCTCGAAGAGAACAAGGGTAAGTAATACCCTGTCTATAGATATGTATATATAAAAAAAGGACGTGATTGCAAAATGACAGGATCATTGTATGTTTGCCAGGGGCCACGACCGAGGTGGCGACCCTGAAACAAGCGCTGACCAAGGTCGAAGATACAGCGGCCAAGGAGCGCACCGAGCGAGAGAAGCACAAGGCTCGGGTGGGCGAGGTGCAGCAAGAGCTCCAGGCTCTTGTGGCGAAGCACGAAGCGTTGGAGCTTGACTCCAAGACGCGGGAGTCTGAGCTTGCCGTGGCCCTCGAGAGTGTAACAAGTGCCAAGGCCGAACCCCAAAAGGCCCTCCAAGAGATCGAAGCGATGAAGAAGATAGCGGCAGGTAAGGCTTTCTATATGCAAAGCAAGCATGTAAAAGTAAATTACCGATTACTTACCCAGATCCGGAGCTCTTCAGGAGCATTCGCAGATTTGCCCCGTAGTGTGTCCGATGCCATACAATTTTACCAAGCCGAGGACGGAAGCTCGACGGAGAAGCTGTTCTGGTCTCAGTATGCTGAGGCCGAACATCCGGTGCCAATGAGCGACCAGCTGAAGCAGATGGTCGAGCTACATAAGGCGGCCGATCAGGCCATGAAGAGCTTTATAGTCCGGTTGTGGCCTGGCGACGCCCTTCTGAACAGCTTCTTCGGCCTGGTGAGGCGGCTCGTGGATGCCTGCCCGCGGCTGGAGGTCGTCAAGCGATCTGTCTGCATTGAAGGTGCACGTCGGGCTTTCGCCCGTGTGAAATTGCAGTGGGTCAAGCTAGACACCGTGAAGCTGATCAAGGAGGGGCCGCCAGAGGGCAAGGAGCACCGCCACCCCGAGATGTACTACGAGGGTGTTCTGTCGGGTGCCCGTCTCATCGCGGATGAGTGTTCAAAATATGTAATATTTGAGTAAACTTGCTCGTTTTATCCTATATTTATGAAAACATGTTTCATATGCACTATGCAATGCTTGTTTGAATTTAAAATATTACCTTCTGTTTGGTTGTTTATCCAATCTGAGATAGATGGCTAGTCCTCGGCTTCTGCCCCCATGCCACGAGTGCTGGGGTGTTCGGGATAAACCTGAGCACTCTTGTTCCCATATTTGGGTCCTTCGAGGGAGGTGCTCAGCACAACGAACAAGGCAACCGGACTAATAATGCTTTATCACTCTCACTTAGCCATAGAATTCTATAATTTTAAATTTTGGCGAAGCCCCTGGTATTCGGAAGGCCGAATTCGGGGCGCGATACACGCCTTGTAAGCCGGACAGGGCCGGCCCCTCGCTCTAAGCGGCATAAGTCTTTAGGGACTCGAAAACCTCGCCGAACAGCGACCAGTCTCTCGCCTTATCATGACAGTCAGTTTTAGCTTTCTCTACTGAGGTGCTTAAGCCCGCAGAACCGGGGCACAATCGCAGTAGTTCTCCTAGCGCTACCTTAGCCGATAGAGCGGAACGTAAGGTACCAAAACATAGGAGCCGGGCAAACCCAACATTTGACCAAAGACATGATTCGGAGCTGATGCATATAATGCTATAAGTTCGGGGTGCCGCACTTGTGAAAGTGTTCGGACTTTTCACACCGCATTGTGGGGTACGTAAGCCCCTGGTGTATTGGCCATACCAGAGTGTACGGTTGCAAGGCGTCATTAATGAACACACACACACACACTATATTATATATAAAAAATGCAATAATAGTCGTAATGTCATGCATTGTTTATTAAAAAATTGCGTTAAAGCAGAGTGATACAGATAGTGCGATAAGCAAAGAGTAGGACTATGTCCCTTCCAAGGGCAAGCTGAGGAATGATATTAAATTGAATATTTCACTCGTTACTGTAATCAACCTGGGAATTCCGTGATATAACGTAGCTGTCTGCCTCCTTGGTTGCTGCATCATGTGTTCGGCAATAGTGCTGCCGGACAGTGTTTCCAGAGATTAAGGTCCTGAAAGAAAAAAAATAACCAAACGGGAAGCCCCTAGTGCGGTTTAGGCCGCGTCTTGGGGCGTGCCGCAGTTGTGCCCCCCTCCCCACCTGTGCCCATGGTATTTTTAATGCGTAATTATGTACGCGCGGCACGAGTTTCGCCGCTGGGCTGGGATTGGGGTGGCCGCCGTATTGCTACGCGAGCTCAGATCGCGCCAGGTGGTCTATTTGCCGATTGCCCCGAGCGCGCTTGAAGGTGTCCGGGCTTGAAGCGCCGAACTGGTTGATTGCCTTGAGAGGCTTGCTTTGCGCTTCTGCTGCGAGGGCCGCGGTGTGCTCCTCTGTTCGGAGAGAGCGCTCTGTGTTTCCATTGACTGTAATAACTCCGCGAGGTCCTGGCATCTTGAGCTTGAGGTATGCATAATGCGGTACCGCATTGAATCTAGCAAATGCGGTTCGCCCGAGCAGCGCGTGATAACCACTGCGGAACGGGACTATATCGAAGATTAACTCTTCGCTTCGGAAGTTATCCGGGGATCCGAAGACCACTTCCAGTGTAACTGAGCCTGTGCAATGGGCCTCTACACCTGGAATGACGCCCTTAAAGGTCGTTTTTGTGGGTTTGATCCTTGAGGGGTCTATACCCATTTTGTGCACTGTGTCCTGATAAAGCAGGTTAGGCTGCTGCGCGTCCATAAGGACTCGAGTGAGGTGAAATCCGTCGATGATTGGGTCTAGGACCAGTGCGACGAATCCGCCATGATGGATACTAGTGGGGTGGTCCCTGCGATCGAAGGTGATCGGGCAGGAGGACCAAGGGTTGAACTTTGGGGCGACTGGCTCCAACGCATATACGTCCCTGAGCGCACGCTTCCGCTCCCTCTTGGGGATGTGGGTTGCGTATATCATGTTCACCGTCCGCACTTGCGGGGGAAACCTCTTCTGTCCTCCAGTGTGCGGCTGCCGGGGCTCCTCCTCGTCATCGCTATGCGGCCCCTTGTCCTTGTTTTCGGCAATTAACTTGCCGGCCTGCTTGAACACCCAACAATCCCTGTTGGTGTGATTGGCTGGCTTGTCTGGGGTGTCGTGTATTTGACACGAGCGATCGAGTATACGGTCCAAGATGGACGGACCCGGCGTACTTTGTTTGAATGGCTTTTTTTCCGCTGACCGGGTTTAGAGCCTTTGAATCCGGCATTGACTGCCGTATCCTCAGTATTTTCGCTGTTAATGCGGCGCTTATGCTTGTTGCGACATGACCTGCTATTGCCGTCCTTGGTATCTGAGGTACCATGGTTCTTTGATATGTTATTACTGCGAGCCAGCCAGCTGTCTTCTCCCGCACAAAAGCGGGTCATGAGCGTCGTGAGAGCTGCCATAGATTTCGGCTTTTCCTGACCAAGGTGCCGGGCTAGCCACTCGTCTCGGATGTTGTGCTTGAAAGCCGCTAAGGCCTCCGCATCCGGACAGTCGACGATTTGATTTTTCTTTGTAAGGAACCGAGTCCAGAATTGCCTGGCCGACTCTTCTGGCTGCTGAATTATGTGGCTCAATCATCGGCGTCTGGTGGTCGCACATAAGTGCCCTGAAAGTTGTCGAGGAATGCGGCTTCCAGATCTTCCCAACAGCTAATGGAGTCCGCTGGCAAGTTGTTAAGCCAATGTCGCGCTGGTCCTTTGAGCTTTAGTGGGAGGTATTTGATGGCGTGTAAGTCATCGCGCGGGCCATGTGGATGTGGAGGAGGAAGTCCTCAATCCATACTGCGGGATCTGTTGTGCCGTCGTATGATTCAATATTTACAGGTTTGAAACCTTCTGGGAATTGATGTTCCATTACTTCGTCTGTGAAGCATAAGGGGTGTGCGGCGCCTCTGTATTGGGCTATATCTCGACGCAGCTCGAATGGGTCTTGCCCGCTGTGTTCGGCCCGGCCGGATTTGCTTTTACTGTATCCGGCGTGACGTTTGTCGTCTCGCAGAGTGGTGCGCCCTCGTGATCCGTAGATCGATCTTGAATGCTTTGCCTTGTCCTCCAATATGTCTCGCAGGTCTGGCGTATCTCCCCATGCCTTTTTATTTGAATGGCATTGGGGTGGAGGCTGAGCTTTTGGCTGGAATGCCTCTCTATCGCGGCCACGAGGTGGCCGATCAGCCGTATCATACGCTTCTTCCTCCAGTCGGGGTAGTAACCTGCGCCTTGGGTAACTCTTGGAGGGGCGCTCGAGTTTATATTCCTCGGCCGCGAGGACTTCAGTCCATTTGTCAGCTAGCAGATCTTGATCAGCTTGAAGCTGCTGCTGCTTTTTCTTCAGGCTATTTGCCGTGGCCATAAGCCGGCGCTTGAAGCGCTCTTGTTCGACGGGATCCTCTGGTACGGCGAATTCATCGTCGCCGAGGCTTGCCTCGTCTTCGGAGGGGGGCATGTGTCATCCTCCTCCTCTCCGTCTGCCGCTCTCTCAGGAGAGCTGGCTCCTTCATCCTCCTGCTCTAAATCTTGCTGGAGGGGATTGTTGTTGTCTTCGGCACTATCCGGAGTGTTATTATCTCCTGTGCCGGTATCACCACTTTTGCTTTGGCGGGACTTAGAGCGGCGCCGCTGACGTCGGCGCTTGGGTTGCTTCTTGGAGGGGTCATCCTCCGCTATCTGTCGCCATTGCCTTCTTTGGGTGTACCATGTATATGTCATATGACGAGGTGGCTTTCCAGTGCCCTATAGGTGCTGGTTCATGTTCGTCTCCTACATCGTCGTCCATACCGTCGATGTCTTCGGAGTCGAAGTCGAGCATGTCGGTTAAATCATCGACAGTGGCTACGAAGTGGGTGGTGGGTGGGCGTCGAATTTCTTCGTCGTCCGCATCCCAATCCTGTTGGCCATAATCCGGCCAGGGCTCTCCTGACAAAGAGAGAGACCTTAGTGAATTCAGAATGTCGCCGAAGGGCGAGTGTTGAAAGATATCCGCGGCGGTGAATTCCATGATCCGCGCCCAATCGGATTCGATTGGCAGGGGCGCTGATGGTTCGGAGTCCGGAAAAGAGTCTAGCACCTTGGAGTCATGGGCTGCGCAGAGGATTATGCTGGTGTTTGGCTCGATCGTCGTTGAGACTGCAACCCCTAAGGTGGTGTCTAACCACCCGTCCTCGATTGGCGCAGTTGGCTCCGAGCTAAGGGTCGGAGCCGATGCGGGCGCGGCCTCTGGGGTACTGTTCGGCGGCAGAGCTAGGTCATACCCATCGCGATAGTGCGGTGCACCCGGTTGTGGCTCGAATCCGTCGAAGATCAAGTCTCCGCGGATGTCGGCCGTGTAGTTCAAACTTCCAAGTCTGACCTGACGGCCAGGGGCGTAGCTTTCAATCTGCTCCAGATGGCCAAGCGAATTAGCCCGCAGTGCAAAGCCGCTGAATACGAAGATCTATCCGGGGAGAAAAGTCTCACCCTGGATCGCATCGCTATCGATGATAGTGGGAGCCACGTATAGTGGGAGCCACCAAGCCTACGGCGACGACACAGAGGAACTCTCAATGAAAGCACCAATGTCGGTGTCAAAACCGGCGGATCTCGGGTAGGGGGTCCCGAACTGTGCGTCTAAGGCGGATGGTAACAGGAGGCAGGGGACGCGATGTTTTACCCAGGTTCGGGCCCTCTTGATGGAGGTAAAACCCTACGTCCTGCTTGATTAATATTGATGATATGGGTAGTACAAGTAGATCTACCACGAGATCAGAGAGGCTAAACCCTAGAAGCTAGCCTATGGTATGATTGTATGTTTTGTTGTCCTACGGACTAAAACCCTCGGTTTATATAGACACCGGAGAGGGTTAGGGTTTACACAAGGTCGGTTACAAAGGAGGAGATATCCATATACGTATTGCCTAGCTTGCCTTCCACGCCAAGTAGAGTCCCATCCGGACACGAGACGAAGTCTTCAATCTTGTATCTTCATAGTCTAACAGTCCGGCTAATGGAGATAGTCCGGCTGTCCGGAGACCCCCTAATCCAGGACTCCCTAGGGAGGAACATATGCTTGTAGGAATTGCAATAATATCAAGTTTCCTCTCTATGTGCTTAAAGTTTTAAAGTTATGCTTGTTTTGCCTTCCTATGCTAGTTGATTATTGTTCCCATAAATTGTTTTCTCATAAAATTCCTATGCATAGGAAGTGGGTTAGACTTAAATGTGCTAGTCATATTCTTCATGATGCTCTCTTTATGTTTCAATTCTTATCTTTTATGTGAGCATCATTGAAATCATCATGCCTAGCTAGGGGCGTTAAACGTTAGCGCTTGTTGGGAGGAAACCCAATTTTATTTTTGTTCCTTGCTCCTGTTTAGTAATAAATAATTAATCTAGCCTCTGTTATGGTTGTGTTTTTTGTGTTTAATTAGTGTTTTTGCCAAGTAGAACCTTTGGGAAGACTTGGGGAAAGTCTTTGTGATCTTGCTGTAAAAACAGAAACTTTAGCGCTCACGAGATTTGCTGCCATTTTTTAATGGAGAGTGATATTTAGTTAATTATTTTTGAATATGATTAATAGATAATTCCTCACGTCCAGCAATTTATTTTAGAATTTTTAGGGTTCCAGAAGTATTCGAAACCTACAGATTACTAGACTGTTCTGTTTTTGACAGATTCTGTTTTTCGTGTGTTGTTTGCTTATTTTGATGAATCTATGAGTAGTATCGGAGGGTATGAATCATAGAGAAGTTGGGATAAAGTAGATATTACACCAATATGATTTGAGAATGAGTTCACAACCGTACCAAAAGTGGTGATTTATTTTCATATACTAACGGAGCTTACGAGTTTTCTGTTAAGTTTTGTGTTGTGAAGTTTTCAAGTTTTGGGTAAAGATTCGATGGACTATGGAATACGGAGTGGCAAGAGCCTAAACTTGGGGATGACCAAGGCACCCCAAGGTAATATTCAAGGACAACCAAGAGCCTAAGCTTGGGGATGCCCCGGATGGCATCCCCTCTTTCGTCTTCGTTCATCGGTAACTTTACTTGGAGCTATATTTTTATTCACCACATGATATGTGTTTTGCTTGGAGCATCAATTTATTTTGTTAGGATTTGCTTTCTGTTGTTTAGGAAAATGTTTTTAATCTTTTATTTCAATAAAAGTGGCATTGATAGCCTTTACTATGCCTATTTTACAAGTCTACATGTTGCTGTTTGAAAACAGAAATTTTACCATTGTTGCAAAATTTTCCTAGAAAAGTCAGAGTGTGATAAAATGTTGAAACCTTTTGAATAATAAGATCTGATAAATTTACTACAGTGTGAATTTTCTTTCGTAATTTTTGGAGCTAGGGAAGTATGGATCTTGCTGCATTCTTTACAGACTGTCCTGTTTAGGCAGATTGCTATTATGTTTGCATTGTTTGCATATGTTTGCTTGTTTAATGATTCTATTTGAGGATAGGACTATTAAATATCGGAGGCATTTAGTATGCAATGTTGATTAATAATTTTAGTGATTTGCTACAGAAGAGTATGATAAGGTTTTTGCATTGGTTTATACTAACTTATCTCACGAGTCCTTGTTGAGTTTTGTGTGGATGAAGCTTTTGAGATTTAGGGAGACCGTGATATGAGAGGAATTAAGGAGACACAAAATCTCAAGATTGGGGATGCCCAAGGCATCCCAAGATAATATTTCAAGAAGTCTCAAGCGTCTAAGCTTGGGGATGCCCCGGTTGGCATCCCACCTTTCTTCTTCACAACTATCGGTTAGTATCGGTTGATCCTAAGTTTTTGCTTCTTCACATGATGAGTGCTATCCTGATGTTTTATTTTTTTTTTGCTTGCTGTTTGAATAATATCAAAGATCTGAAATCTTAAATGGGAGAGTCTTCACATAGCTAAATAATTATTTAACTACTCATTGATCTTCACTTATATCTTTTTGGAGTAGTTTGTCATTTACTCGTGTGCTTCACTTATATCCTATGAGTAAATAGTTGAATGATTTGAATATCATAAATCTGAAATTATATATGTTTCATATGCTTATCCCATGGGGAGTAATGACTTTCACATATAAGAAGTAGAGGTGGTAAATTTATTGAAGGTTAGCAAACATTGTATTGGTCACTTGAACAATTCATGAAAGAATATTGAAGGA
This sequence comes from Triticum urartu, assembly GCF_003073215.2. Lineage (NCBI taxonomy): Eukaryota > Viridiplantae > Streptophyta > Magnoliopsida > Poales > Poaceae > Triticum > Triticum urartu. Next base: position 15,818 of record NW_024113732.1, read on the forward strand.
AGAGAGATTTCACATATAAATATACTATCTTGGACATCTTTTGTAATTGTGAGCACTCATTAAAATATGACATGTTAAAAGGTTGATGTTGGACAAGGAAGACAACGTAATGGGTTATGTTTTCTTATATCTGAAATAAAGTATATTGTCATGGATCATCCAACATGTTGAGCTTGCCTTTCCCCCTCATGCTAGCCAAATTCTTTGCACCAAGTAGAGATACTACTTGTGCTTCCAAACATCCCTTAAACCAGTATTGCCATGAGAGTCCACCATACCTACCTATGGATTGAGTAAGATCCTTCAAGTAAGTTGTCATCGGTGCATGCAATAAAAATTGCTCTCTAAATATGTATGATCTATTAGTGTGGAGAAAATAAGCTTTATACGATCTTGTGATGTGGAAGCAATAAAAGCGACGGACTGCATAATAAAGGTCCCTATCACAAGTGGCAATATAAAGTGACGTTCTTTCGCATTAAGATTTTGTGCATCCAACTATAAAAGCGCATGACAACCTCTGCTTCCCTCTGCGAAGGGCCTATCTTTTATTCTTGTCTTATACCTTATGCAAGAGTCATGGTGATCTTCACCTTTCCTTTTTACATTTTATCCTTTGGCAAGCACATTGTGTTGGAAAGATCCTGATATATATATCCAATTGGATGTAAGGCATCATGAACTATTATTGTTGACATTACCCTTGAGGTAAAGGTTGGGAGGCGACTCTATA
>NW_024113733.1:0-11385 GCF_003073215.2 Triticum urartu
AAACACTAAGCATAATATCTGGCCTAGATGCACATAGATAAAGTAAAGAACCAATCATGGAGCGGTATACCTTTTGATCGAACTCTTTACCATTGTCGTCGGGACCCAGATGATGTTTGGCTGGCATTGGCGTCGTGAAGCCTTTGCAGTCTTGCATACCGAACTTCTTCAGGCAATCTTTGAGATACTTCTCTTGAGATATGAAGATGTGTTGCGTTGCTGTCGTATTTGAAGACCGAGGAAGAACTTCAGCTCTCCCATCATGGACATCTGATATTGCTCTTGCATCATATATCCAAACTCTTCACTGTACTTCTGATTGGTGCAGCCGAAGATAATGTCATCCACATATATTTGGCACACAAACAGTTCACCATCATATGTCTTCGTGAAGAGAGTGGGATCGAGGAACCAGGTATGAAGCCTTTGCTTTCAGGAAGTATATTGAGTGTGTCATACCAGGCCCGAGGGCTTGTTTGAGGCCATACAGTGCCTTGTTGAGCTTGTATACCATGTCAGGATGTTTTGGATCTTCAAAGCCAGGCGGTTGTGCAACATACACTTCTTCTTCAATCTTGCCATTGAGAAAGGCGCTCTTCACATCCATTTGATATAGAAGTATGTTGTGATGATTTGCATAGGCCAGCAGTATGCGTATGGCTTCAAGTCTAGCCACAGGAGCAAATGTTTCATCGAAGTCAATGCCTTCCACTTGAGTATATCCTTGAGCAACGAGACGAGCTTTGTTTCTGACAACTTGACCATGCTCATCTTGCTTGTTGCAGTATATCCATTTGGTGCCTATTATATTGTGCTTCCGAGGATCAGGACGCTTAACCAGTTCCCATACATTATTCAGCTCAAACTGTTGAAGCTCTTCTTGCATAGCTTGAATCCATTCAGGTTCCATGAAGGCTTCTTCAACTTTCTTGGGTTCTGTTATTGAGACGAATGCGAAGTGCCCACAGAAATTTGCTAGCTGAGTTGCCCTTGAACGAGTGAGTGGACCGGGTGCATTGATGCTATCAATTATTCTCTCAATCTGCACTTCATTGGCACACGAGGATGTACAGGGCGAAGATTTTGCTCTTGTTGATCATTGTCATTGTTAGAGGAATTGTCTTCGAGCTGAGCATTGTCTTCAGGTTGATCAGGTGCGGAGATGATAAGTTCTTCTTCAGGTTGAGCTTCAGAGGGTATGATTTCTCCAATTCCCATTAGTTTGATTGATTCACTAGATGGAGCTTCATCTAGAACATTTGGCAGGTGCTCTCTTTGTGAACCGTTAGTCTCATCGAACCGCACATCCACTGTTTCAACCACTTTATAATGAAAGAGATTGAAGACTCTGTAGGAGTGTGAATCCTTTCCATATCCAAGCATAAAACCCTCATGTGCTTTTGGTGCAAATTTTGAAGTGTGATGTGGATCCTTGATCCAGCACCTGGCGCCAAATACTCTGAAGTAACTGACATTTGGCTTCTTGCCAGTTAGGAGCTCATAAAATGTCTTGATCAGAAGCTTGTGAAGATAAACACGATTGATTTTATGGCATGCAGTATCAATGGCTCCAGGCCAGAATTTTCTTGGAGTCTTGAATTCATCAAGCATCGTTCGAGCCATCTCAATGAGTGTTCTGTTCTTGTGTTCGATGACGCCATTCTGCTGTGGCATGTACGGGGCTGAGAATTCATGTGTGATGCCCAAAGTATCAAGATATGTATCAAGGCCAGTGTTCTTGAATTCAGTGCCATTGTCACTTCTGATGTGCTTTATCTTGACGCCATAGTTTTTCATTGCTCGATTGGCGAAGCGTCTGAAGACATCCTGCACTTCAGTCTTGTAGAGGATTATGTGCACCCAAGTATATCTAGAATAATCATCAAAAATGACAAAGCCATAGAGACAAGCAGTAGTAGTAAGAGTTGAGTAATGAGTGGGACCGAAAAGATCCATGTGGAGCAGTTCGAAGGGTCGAGTAGTTGTCATGATTGTCTTCGAGGGATGTTTGGCCCTCGTCATCTTTCCTGCTTCACAGGCACCGCATAAGTGATCTTTCTTGAACTTGACGCCCTCGATGCCTATGACATGCTTCTTCTTTGCAAGGGTGTGGAGGTTCCTCATGCCAGCATGCCCTAGCCTCCGATGCCAGAGCCAGCATTCTGAAGCTTTTGCTAGAAGACATACGGCAAGCTGTGGTCCTGCTGAGAAATCTACCACGTACAAATCATCTTTCCGATACCCTTCAAACACTAGAGACTTGTCAGATTCCATTAGAACAAGGCAACGATATTTTCCAAACAATCACAATCATGTTTAAATCGCAAAGCATTGAGACAGACATTAAGTTGAAGCCAAGGGATTCAACAAGCATGACTTTATCCATGTGTTGATCCTTTGAGATTGCAACTCTACCTAGACCCAATACCTTACTTTTACCAGTGTCAGCAAATGTGATGCGGCTCTTATCGGATGGACGTAAGGTTGAGTCCATAAGAAGACTTCTTTTGCCAGTCATGTGATTTGTACACCCACTATCAATAATCCATTCTGAAGACGCTGGTGTCGTACCCTACAGTGCAGTTAGGGGGATAGGCTTCATGAAGAGAATTGTGAAGCAAAAACATTTGACAAACCAGTGGGTTATGAAAGCTTAGATCCAGATTAGGACTGATAGGGAGAGTAGCAAAGCGATTTCAGGAACGAAGTACATAGTAAGACATTCGGGCATTTGATCTTGCGCCCTACAAGATGTTTAAGGTCCCCAGCAATAGCGTCAGACGATTTTGGTTTTCTGCTGGAGACCTTTTCCTACAAAAGAGAGTTAAGCTTTCTTAGCCACCCACATCTTCAAGGGTGGCTTAGAAGCAATAAGTCTAAGTGCAGCGTCTGAGAACTTTGCCTTTGGAGACCTAGCAAAAAGTCTTGCAGGCGGACAATAGTACTCATAAGAATAAGCAGAATAGTTCTTGGTCTTATGAACATGGCGGTTCGATGAACCGCGCTCATATTCATAGGCCTGAGTATGGTTTCCCTGAAACACATTTGCATTAGCGTGACTCAGGTGAGTCCTCTGTCTGTATGAAGCCTTTGGGCCGTATGAAGCCTGTGGTCTGGGGTTTGTCTTCTTCACCTGTGGTGTCATGACAACATTCACAGGAAGATTTTCCAAACACCTTTTCGGCACCCAGATCTTCTTCATAGGCGGTCCATTCCTGTAGTTAGTACCAATATACCTGGCAAACACTTCACCATTCTGCTTCTCAAACAGTTTATAGTTTGCATCAAAGGTTTCATCAATGACAATGGGATTAGCATAAGTGAAGCCAGATAGATTGGATGGATCTGCTGAAGGTTCCTTTGCAGCAACCCATGTGGTTTTGGGGTACTGCTCAGGTTTCCAGTAAGAGCCATCAGCATTCATTTTCCTTACGAACCCAACACCCTCTTTCCTCGGGTTTCGGTTCAGATCTGCCTTTTGAGGACATCACATAGTGTCTGATGCCCTTTAAGACTTTTGTACATCCCTGTTTCAAGCAATGTCTTCAACCTAGCATTCTCATCAGCAATAGCAGTGGTATCCTCAGCAGAGGGGTTAGTTACCACATCAACAGTTGAAGATATTGCAACAGCAGTAGCAGTAGAACATTCAGCAACAGAAGTAGCATTATCACGCTCAATGCATTTAAGACATGGTGGTTCAAATCCTTCCTGAGCGGAACTGATCTGTTCGGCGCGAAGTGACTCGTTTTCCTTTTGAAGATCTTCATGAGCCGCTCTCAATTTCTCAAGATCTTGCTTCCTTTGAAGATAATCATAGGAAAGCTTTTCATGAGTTGTTGAGAGCGTTTCATGACGACTTTCAAGTTCCTCATACTTAACGTGAAGATTTTTTATGTCTTCAATTAAGGACTCAGATCGAGTCATTTCAGCGCTAACAGATCATCGCTTTTGTCTAACAGTTTTTGAATATGTTCCATAGCTTTCTGTTGTTCAGTTGCAATTTTAGCAAGTGTTTTGTAGCTGGGTCTTGAACCACAATCAGAGTCATCTTCACTAGATGTTTGATAGTGAGTAGTGCGTGTGTTTACCTTGGCACCGCGTGCCATGAAGCAGTAGGTAGGAGCAGAGTAGTCCTTGTCATTTGCATCGGTGTCGGTGATGAAGTCATTGTCTTCAGTGTTGAAGATGGACTTGGCAACGTATGCTGTAGCCAGACTTGCGAATGCCAGAATCGGACTCCTCCTCAGACTCCACCTCCGCCTCCTCAGAAGCGGACTCCTCCTCTGAATCCATTTCCTTGCCAACAAACGCACGTGCCTTGCCAGATGAGCTCTTCTTGTGTGATGAAGACTTTGAGGAAGACTTGGAAGAAGACTTTGAGTATTTTTCTTCTTCTTGTCGTCAGAGTCATATTCCTTGCTCTTCTTCTTCTTTTTGTTCTCATTGTCCCACTGCGGACACTCAGAGATGAAGTGGCCAGGTTTCTTGCACTTGTGACATGTTTTCTTCTTGTAGTCATGAGCAGAAGCTTCATCATTCCTTGAGCTTGATCGTGAAGACTTTCTGAAACCTTTCTTCTTGGTGAATTTTTGGAACTTCTTCACAAGCATAGCAAGTTCCTTCCAATGTCTTCAGGATCATCAGAACTGCTGTCAGATTCTTCTTCAGATGAGGAGACAGCTTTTGCCTTCAAGGCACGAGTTCGCCCATAGTTTGGACCGTAGATATCTCTTTTCTCAGAAAGCTGAAACTCATGTGTGTTGAGCCTCTCAAGTATGTCAGACGGATCGAGTGTCTTGAAATCAGGACGTTCTTGAATCATCAGGGCTAGGGTGTCAAACGAACTGTCAAGTGATCTCAGTAGTGTCTTGACGACTTCATGCTTGGTGATCTCAGTAGCGCCGAGGGCTTGAAGCTCATTTGTGATGTCAGTGAGTCGATTAAACGTGAGCTGGACATTCTCATTGTCATTTCTCTTGAAGCGGTTGAAGAGGTTGCAAAGGACACTGATTCGCTGATCTCTCTGGGTTGAGACGCCTTCATTGACCTTGGAGAGCCAGTCCCAGACTAGCTTAGATGTTTCCAAAGTGCTCACGCGGCCATACTGTCCTCTGGTCAGATGACCACAGATGATATTCTTGGCAGTAGAGTCCAGTTGAACGAACTTCTTGACGTCGGCAGCAGTGACACCTTCTCCAGCCTTGGGAACGCCGTTCTTGACGACATACCATAGGTCGACATCAATGGCTTCAAGATGCATGTGCATCTTATTCTTCCAGGAGGGATATTCAGTTCCATCGAAGACGGGGTACGCAGCGGAGACTTTAATTATCCCTGCAGTTGACATAGCTAGAACTCCAGGTGGTTAAACCGAAACACACAGAACAAGGTAGTACCTTGCTCTGATACTAATTGAAAGTGCGTTATATTGACTAGAGGGAGGGTGAATAGGCGATTTTTATGAAAGTCTTCAAAACTTAGAAGTTTCGAAGACAAACGATAGAAATAAACCAATTACCATGCAGCGGAAGGTAGACTACACTAGGCAAACCATAGTCAAGTATTGAATGAAGTGAAAGCACAATGACTAATAGCAGCTAGGTAGTAAGGATTACGTAGGCAGATATTATGAAGCCAAACAGAACCCGCAGTCACTCAGTGAAGACAAAAGATAGTGCAATCATACAATGACTTCACAAGGACCAACAGTAAGTAAAGGGAAGGGAAGGATGCAACCAGTGACTCATTGAAGACAATGATTTGTTGGACCAGTTCCAGTTGCTGTGACAACTGTACGTCTGGTTAGGGCGGCTAGGTATTTAAACCTGAGGACACCACAGTCCCGGACACCCAGTCCTGAACACGCAGCTCAGGACACCCAGTCCTCACCGTATTCCCCTTGAGCTAAGGTCACACAGACCTCGCCCAATCACTCTGGTAAGTCTTCAAGGTAGACTCCCAAACCTTCACAGACTTCGTTCACCGGCCATCCACAATGTCTCTTGGATGCTCAGAACGCGACGCCTAACCGGCTGGAGGATGCACAGTCCTCAAGTGTAATAAGTCTTCAGATCACACAGAACAGGAAGACTTAAGTGATGCCTAACACTCTTTGGCTCTAGGTGGTTAGGGCTTTATCCTCGCAAGGAATTCTCTCTCAAGCTTCGAGGTGGGTTGCTCTCAAACGACAAAAGCCGTACTCTAACTCTGAGCAGCCACCGTTTATGGTTGTAGGGGGTGGGCTATTTATAGCCACTAGGCAACCCGACCTGATTTTGTCCGAAATGACCCTGGGTCACTAAGGAACTGACACGTGTTCCAACGTCAGATTTCAAACAACACGGCAACTTTACTTGGGCTACAAGAAAGGCTGACATGTCCGACTCTGGACAAGATTCGCTCTCATAGTCTTCACTCGAAGACATAGCTTTTTGTTAAGCATCACTTCAGTCATTCTGACTAGTTCTCTTGGACCCCACTTAACAGTACGGTGGTTCCTATGACTCAACAAAGAAGAAAAAGAACTACGAAAGATCTAAGTCTTCGAGCTCCATAGGCTTCATGCGATGTCTTCTCTTGTCATAGTCTTCAATGTGAATATCTTCATATACCACCTTTGACATCAATGTCTTCATACATTTTTAGGGGTCATCTCTGGTAGGAAAACCGAATCAATGAGGGACTTCTACCTGTGTTATCCTGCAATTCTCACAAACACATTAGTCCCTCAACTAGGTTTGTCGTCAATACTCCAAAACCAACTAGGGGTGGCACTAGATGCACTTATCAGAGTAATGTAGTGATGCAGGCAGGAGTCGGTCTACTTGTCTCGGACGTGATGCCTATATACATGATCATACCTAGATATTCTCATAACTATGCTCAATTCTGTCAATTGCTCAACAGTAATTTGTTCACCCACCGTAGAATACTTATGCTCTCGAGAGAAGCCACTAGTGAAACCTATGGCCCCCGGGTCTATCTTTATCATATCAATCTCCTACTACTTAGTTATTTACTTTGCTATTTACTTTGCTTTATTTTACTTTGCATCTTTATCATAAAAATACCAGAAATATTATCTTATCATATCTATCAGATCTCACTCTCGTAAGTGGCCTATAGGGATTGACAACCCCTATTTGCGTTGGTTGCGAGGATTTATTTGTTTTGTGAGGTGCGAGGGACTCGTGCGTAGCCTCCTACTGGATTGATACCTTGGTTCTCAAAAACTGAGGGAAATACTTACGCTACTTTGCTGCATCATCCCTTCCTCTTCGAGGGAAAACCAACGCAGTGCTCAAGAGGTAGCAAGAAGGATTTCTGGCGCCGTTGCCGGGAGGTCTACGCAAAAGTCAATACCAAGTACCCATCACAACCTATCTCCCGCATTACATTATTTGCCATTTGCCTCTCATTTTCCTCTCCCCCATCACCCTTGCCGTTTTCCCTCTCTCTTTCTATTTGCCTTTTTGTCCGCTTGCTTTTTGTTTGCTTGTGTGTTAGTTTGCTTGTTTGTCGCGATGGCTCAAGATAATACTAAATTGTGTGACTTCACCAATACCAACAACAATGATTTTATTAGCACTCCGATTGCTCCTCTTACCGATGCTGAATCTTGTGAAATTAATACTGCTTTGCTGAATCTTGTCATGAAAGATCCGTTCTCCGGCCTTCCTAGTGAAGATGCCGCTACCCATCTAAATAGCTTCGTTGATTTGTGTGACATGCAAAAGAAGAAAGATGTGGATAATGATATTGTTAAATTGAAGCTATTTCCTTTTCGCTTAGAGATCGTGCTAAAGCTTGGTTTTCGTCTTTGCCTAAAAATAGTATTGATTCATGGAACAAGTGCAAAGATGCTTTTATCTCTAAGTATTTTCCTCCCGCTAAGATCATCTCTCTTAGAAACGATATTATGAATTTTAAGCAACTTGATCATGAACATGTTGCACAAGCTTGGGAGAGAATGAAATTAATGATACGTAATTGCCCTACTCATGGTTTAAATTTGTGGATGATTATAAAATTTTTATGCCGATTGAATTTTGCTTCTAGAAATCTTTTAGATTCGGCCGCGGGAGGCACTTTTATGGAAATCACTTTAGGAGAAGCTACTAAACTCCTAGATAATATTATGGTTAATTATTCTCAATGGCATACTGAAAGATCTACTAATAAAAAGGTGCATGCGATAGAAGAAATTAATGTTTTGAGTGGAAAGATGGATGAACTTATGAAATTGTTTGCTAATAAGAGTGTTTCTTCTTATCCTAATTGTCTACTTTGATTGAGAATAATAATGAATCTATGGATGTGAATTTTGTTGGTAGGAACAATTTTGGTAACAACGCGTATAGAGGAAATTTCAATCCTAGGCCTTATCCTAGTAATCCCTCTAATAATTATGGTAATTCCTACAACAATTCTTATGGAAATTATAATAAGATGCCCTCTGATTTTGAATTCTAATATTAAAATTTATTACTTCGCAAAAGAATTTTAATGCTATGATTGAAGAAAAATTGCTTAAGATTGATGATTTGGCTAGGAACGTTGATAGAATTGCTCTTGATGTTGATTCTTTGAAACTTAGATCTATTCCACCTAAGCATGATATCAATGAGTCTCTCAAAGCCATGAGAATTTCCATTGACGAGTGCAAAGAAAGAACCGCTAGGATGCGTGCTAAGAAAGATGCCTTTATAAAAGCGTGTTCTTCTAGTTCCTATGAAAATAATGATGAAGATCTAAAAGTTATTGATGTGTCCCCTATTAAATCTTTTTGCAATATGAATCTTGATAATGATGGGACTGAATATGATCCACCTTTACCTAGAAGGCGTTCCAAGAATTCTGGAATTTTTGATCTTGATGCTAAATTTGATAAAAGTGGGATTGAAGAAATTAAAACCCTAGATGTTGCTAAACCCACTATTATGGATTTCAAGGAATTTAACTATGAAAATTGCTCTTTGATTGATTGTATTTCCTTGTTGCAATCCGTGCTAAATTCTCCTCATGCTTATAGTCAAAATAAAGCGTTTACTAAACATATCGTTGATGCCTTGATGCAATCTTATGAAGAAAAACTTGAATTGGAAGTTTCTATCCCTAGAAAACTTTATGATGAGTGGGAACCAACTATTAAAATTAAAATGAAAGATCATGAATGCTATGCTTTATGTGATTTGGGTGCTAGTGTTTCCACGATTCCAAAGACTTTGTGTGATTTGTTAGGTTTCCGTGATTTTGATGATTGCTCTCTAAACTTGCACCTTGCGGATTCCACTATTAAGAAACCTATGGGAAGAATTAATGATGTTCTTATTGTTGCAAATAGGAATTATGTGCCCGTAGATTTTATTGTTCTTGACATAGATTGCAATCCTTCATGTCCTATTATTCTTGGTAGACCTTTCCTTAGAACGATTGGTGCAATTATTGAATATAAGGAAAGTGATCCTAATAATAATTAAATTACCTTATGAATCTATTATGAGAGCCACTTATGGATTGCCTACCAAAGATGGCAATACCTAGATCTATTCTGCTTGTTATGCCTAGCTAGGGGCGTTAAACGATAGCGCTTGTTGGGAGGCAACCCAATTTTATTTTTATTCCTTGCTTTTTGCTCCTACTTAGTAATAAATAAATTATTTAGCCTCTGTTTTGTGTTGTGTTTTTTGTGTTTAATTAGTGTTTGTGCCAAGTAGAACCGTTGGGAAGACTTGGGGAAAGTCTTGTTGAACTTGCTGTAAAAAACAGAAACTTTAGCGCTCACGAGAACTTGTCATATTTGGAGTGATTTAGTTTTTTGCAGATTGATTAATAGATAAATTCCTCACGTCCAGCAATTTATTTTAGAATTTTTGGGGTTCCAGATCTTGCGCTAGCTACAGATTACTACAGACTGTTCTGTTTTTGACAGATTCTGTTTTTCGTGTGTTGTTTGCTTATTTTGATGAATCTATGGCTAGTAAAATAGTTTATGAACCATAGAGAAGTTTGGAATACAGTAGGTTATAACACCCAATAAATAAAGAATGAGTTCATTACAGTACCTTGAAGTGGTCTTTTGTTTTCTTTCGCTAACGGAGCTCACGAGATTTTCTACTTTAAGTTTTGTGTTGTGAAGTTTTCAAGTTTTGGGTAAAGATTTGATGGATTATGGAACAAGGAGTGGCAAGAGCCTAAGCTTGGGGATGCCCATGGCACCCCAAGATAATCTAAGGACACCTAAAAGCCAAAGCTTGGGGATGCCCCGGAAGGCATCCCCTCTTTCGTCTACTTCTATCGGTAACTTTACTTGGAGCTATATTTTTATTCACCACATGATATGTGTTTTTCTTGGAGCGTCTTGTATTATTTGAGTCTTTATTTGTTAGTTTACCACAATCATCCTTGCTGTACACACCTTTTGAGAGAGCCATACATGATTTGGAATTTGAGAATACTCTATGTGCTTCACTTATATCTTTTGAGTTTAATTTTTGCTCTAGTGCTTCACTTATATCTTTTAGAGCACGGTGGTGGATTTGTTTTATAGAAACTATTGATCTCTCATGCTTCACTTAGATTATTTTGAGAGTCTTAATAGCATGGTAATTTGCTTAAAATCCTAATATGCTTGGTATGCAAGATTAATAATAAAACTTTCTTATGAGTGTGTTGAATACTAAGAAAAGTTTGATGCTTGATGATTGTTTTGAGATATGGAGGTAATAATATCAAAGTCATGCTAGTTGAGTAGTTGTGAAATTGAGAAATACTTGTGTTGAAGTTGCAAGTCCCGTAGCATGCACGTATGGTAAACGTTATGCAACAAATTTGAAACATGAGGTGTTATTTGATTGTCTTCCTTATGAGTGGCGGTCGGGGACGAGCGATGGTCTTTTCCTACCAATCTATCCCCCTAGGAGCATGCGCGTAGTGCTTTTTTGATGACTTGTAGATTTTTGCAATAAGTATGTGAGTTCTTTATGACTAATGTTGAGTCCATGGATTATACGCACTCTCACCCTTCCATCCATTGCTAGCCTCTTCGGTACCGTGCATTGCCCTTTCTCACATTGAGAGTTGGTGCAAACTTCGCCGGTGCATCCAAACCCCGTGATATGATACGCTCTTTCACACATAAACCTCCTTATATCTTCCTCAAAACAGCCACCATACCTACCTATTATGGCATTTCCATAGCCATTCCGAGATATATTGCCATGCAACTTTCCATCATTTCCGTTCATCATGACACATTCATCATTGTCATATTGCTTAGCATGATCATGTAGTTGACATAGTATTTGTGGCAAAGCCACCGTTCATAATTCTTTCATACATGTCACTCTGTTCATTGCATATCCGTGCCGCTCTGGGTGGGGT
>NW_024113734.1:0-91865 GCF_003073215.2 Triticum urartu
ATGGGCCTTCTATGGGCCATCGGATCCATGGGCCTTCTATGGGCTGTCGGATCAATGGGCCTTCTATGGGCCGTCGGATCAATGGGCCTTCTATGGGCCATCGGATCAATGGGCCTTCTACGGGCCGTCTCATCTATGGGCCTTGTACGGGCCATATAAGGGGCCGTAAACGGGCTAGAGTGGAAATCGTACGTTTTATGGGTTGACCATAATGGGTTGTTAACAGGCCGTATTTGATGATGCTATGAAAATGGCCCAACAGATTGATGGGCCACAAACGAGCCGACTGTATCCACGGACTGAATTTGGCCCACAAGCAGAAAAGGCCAGTAACGGGTCGTAAGTAACCGAATGCTAGAAATAAGCCCAAGAATAAATGGGCCCTGAGAAGGCCTAAAGGTAACACGGGCTGGAAACGACCCAATGGAATAATGGGCCGCTAATGGGTATAAAGCAATACACTGTTCATTACGGGCCGGTTTCACCACGGGCCGTTAATGGGCCAAGAGTTACAAAGGGACTCATATCGGCCGAAATACGTCATGGGCCATACATGGGCCGGAAGTTACAACGGACCGGAATCATATTGGACGGCCCAGATGACGCTACTGGGCCTAATTCCGGTAGGCCGTAATGGGCCATGAGTTAGCGGGCTGTAAATGGGCTATATGCGAACATGCCGTTAACAGGCTTTCCGTGGGCCGGCCTGCCACCTTTTGACCAAGTCAAACGGGTCGGTCTTTTCACAGGAATGGGCCTCTGTTGGGCCGTGCCACGTGTCGACGTATCATAGGCGCCTTGGGTCCAATGAGTGGATGACATCTGTCCCAACGGTGAGCCGGCACGTGTTTCCTCCAGCCAATGATGATTTTACACATGGAAAATCCCCATTGGTCGGGGCTGTTAACGGGTTATCGGATCCAAAACCGGACCCGATAGCTTAACGGCGTTCCGTTACGGTGGCTGCCACGTGTCGGTCACCCTTGACAAAAGCACTTCTGTGACGCACGATTTATCGTCATGGAAGTGGACACTTCTGTGATGATAATTTTGGTAATGTCATGGAACAATTCTACAACAGCACATGTATGACTATCTTGATTCTGTCATAAAATCGTCATGGATGTACATGCATGACAAAAAACGCGACCTACTGTGACAAACACGTATCATCACGGAAGTGTATTTTTTGTAGTGTTAGGATTTGTCACTCCGATTGTCGGAGAGGTATCTCTGGGCCCTCTCGGTAATGTACATCACTATAAGCCTTGCAAGCAATGTAGCTAATGAGTTAGTTACCGGATGTAGCATTATGAAACGAGTAAAGAGACTTGCCGGTAACGAGATTGAACTAGGTATTGATATACCGACGATCGAATCTCGGGCAAGTAACATACCGATGACAAAGAGGACAATGTATATCGTTATGCGGTTTGACAGATAAAGATCTTCGTAGAATATGTAGGAACCGATATGAGCATCCAGGTTCCGCTATTGGTTATTGACCGGAGACATGTCTCGGTCATGTCTACACAGTTCTCGAACCCGTAGGGTCCGCACGCTTAACGTTCGGTGACGATCAGTATTACGAGTTTATGTGTTTTGATGTACCGAAGGTAGTTCGGAGTCCCAGATTTGATCACGGACATGACGAGGAGTCTCTAAATGGTCGAGACATAAAGATCGATATATTGGAAGCCTATGTTTGGACATCGGAATGGTTTCGGATGAGTTCGGGCATTTTCCGGAGTACCGGGAGGTTATCGGAACCCCCCGCGGAGTATATGGGCCTTATTGGGCCTTAGTGGAAAAGAGGAGAGGGAAGGAAAAGGTGGGAGGCGCGCCCCCTAGCCCAATCCGAATTGGGAGGGGGCCGCCCCCTTTCCTTTCTCCTCTCCTCCCCTTCCTTCTCTCCTACTCCTACAACATGGAAGGGGGGAATCCTACTCCCAGTGGGAGTAGGACTCCCCTAGGGTGCGCCATAGAGAGGGTTGGCCCCTCCTGTAACACCCTCGATGCGACTATATCTCCCACATGTCGAGGCACGACTTAGAGGCATAATTGCATTGAAGGCATATGTCGCAAGTTAGGCAATCTTCACAACATCCCATGTAATATGAATAATAAAGGGGAGATAACATAGTTGGCTTACACTCGCCACATCAATCAAGTACATAAATAACATTACATCATCCAAACACTCATGGCCTGACTACGGCGCCAAAATAAAAGATAACCCAACAAGCGACAACGGTCCCGTTCGCCCCCAACTGGGCACCACTACTGATCATCGGGGAAGGAAACATAGTAACGTTGAGAGTCTTCGTCGAACTCCCACTTGAGCTCATACGCGTCTGCTAGAGCGGAAACATTAGGCCCTGCATATGGTGTAATATTGATCTGTGAGCCACAGGGACTCAGCAATCTCGCACCCTCGCGATCAAGACTATTTAAGCTTATAGGTAAGGCAGGGTAAATATATATGTGGAGCTGCAGCAAGCGACTAGCAAATATGGTGGCTAACTTATTCGCAAAAGAGAGCGAGAAGAGGAGGCAAAGCACGAGCGAGAAACTAGAGAACAACCTGCGGAAACATTACTCCAACACCGTGTCCACTTCCCGGACTCCGCCGAGAAGAGGCCATCACGGTAACACACTCAGTTGATTCATTTTAATTAAGTTAAGGTTCAAGTTATCTACAACCGGACATTAACAAATTCCCATCTGCCCATAACCGCGGGCACGGCTTTCGAAAGTTCAATCCCTGCAGGGGAGTCCCAACTTAGCCCATGACAAGCTCTCACGGTTAACGAAGGAATAGACCTCCTCCAAAGACGTTCCGATCAGACTCGGTATCTCGGTAATTCAAGACACTTCGACAGGTTAAAACAAGACCAGCAACACCGCCCGAATGTGCCGACAAATCCCGATAGGAGCTGCACATATCTCTTTCTCAGGGCACACTCAGATTGTCTTAGGTATGGGTAGGCCAGCCCAGAGTTGCCCCTGGTGGCCACCGGCAGCTGACAGGTGGACCAACACTCAGAGGAGCACTGGCCCGGGGGGTTTAAAATAAGATGACCCTTGAGTCTGCAGAACCCAAGGGAAAGAAAAGGCTAGGTGGCGAATGGTAAAACCAATGTTGGGCATTGCTGGAAAAGCTTTAATCAAGGCGAAATATTAAGGGGTTCCCATTATAACCCAACCGCGTAAGGAACGCAAAATCCGGGAACATAACACCGATATGACGGAAACTAGGGCGGCAAGAGTGGAACAAAACACTAGGCGAGAGGCCGAGCCTTCCACCCTTTACCAAGTATATAGATGCATTAAGATAACATGGCAATATAATGATATCCCAACAAGTAAATAAATGTTCCAACAAGGAACGGCCTCCAATCTTCACCTGCAACTAGCAACGCTATAAGAGGGGCTGAGCAAAGCGGTAACATAGCCAATCAACGGTTTGCTAGGACATGGTGGGTTAGAGGTTTGACATGGAAATTTGGGAGGCTTGAAAGCAAGTGGTAGGCATCGTAGCATTGGCATAGCAAAAGAGCGAGCAAACTAGCATAGCAAAGATAGTAGTGATTTCGAGGGTATGATCATCTTGCCTGCACAGTTGTCAGAGTTGACTGGATCCTCAAAAGCAAACTCAACGGGCTCCTTGTTAGCAAACTCGTCTCCCGGCTCTACCCAAACAAGACAAACAAGCAACAAGGATACAATCAACCACGTGCAAGACCAAGCAATATGATACAATGATGATATGCTATGCGGAATGCGATGCGGGATGCAAAATGCAAGATATGACAGGAAAAGCATGAACCTAGCCTCAACATGGAAATCCAAGTGTGCCACTGGAAAGATGGGATGAAACAGCTTGAAAACGATATAAAGAACACCGGAATCGGAGTTACGGTTTGGAAATGGCAAGCGATTTAAATATGGCACCGGTCTGCGATTTACAGCACGTAGCCATCTAAATGCAATGGAATGGACATGCTACAGCACTCAAACATGGCATAAAAATACATGGCAGGGATGCATTCAAGATGCTTAACAAAAGTCTAGCACTGAGCTACGGTCAATTCATCCATTAACAGGTTCGAACAAGCATGGCAAAAATGCATATGACAAACAGATCTCAGACTTAGTGAAATTAACACAAGCCTGGAATTTCAGATCAGGTAGCACTCTTCGGAGCAACAAAACTACATGCTACAGGACCTGAACATGGCAAAGCAAAGCATGGCATGGAGCTACTCAAATAGCTTAACAAAAGTCCCTTAGTGGCCTTGAGCCAAAAGGGATCAGAAAATACAATTGCAAGCATGTGAACATAGCAAAAACATAATCAGTTTTCAGACTTAGTGAAAAACTGATATAGGCTGAAATATAACTCAAGTAGTCATGTTTACGAGCTCGATGCACTCACTACGGTGCAAGTCATGGAAAGACAAGCATATACCCATCAATAAGGCACAAAATGCAAGCTAGACATGGCAAGAACAATAGCATAGCATACATGGATCAACTACAACATCATCGGCAAAATTGCAAACAAGTTGATAATCTGCCCAGATTCACAAAGTAGCAAAAGTAGAGCTCGATTGACTCAAGCTAGGGTGCTCCATAAATGCAAACAAAGACATGGATGGATAGAGCACTGCAATATTAACAAAACATCCTTACTGATCATCCTCAAAAGAGGCACGGATCACTAGGAAACAACATGAACCTATGGCATCATGAGATAAACAGCTGCAGGACTTAGTGAAATTACTAAGTCCCTGAAAACAGAATTAGCAAGTGCACCACTTTGCAAGCTTGCACAAGTCACCACACACATCACAAAAATACATGGGTTGCACCTCTGGAAAGATGACAAAACCCTTAACAAAACATATGCAGAACTCATGGGCATAACATGCACACATTAATCGTGGCAAAAATGACAAAAATCTAAATGGAGTAGCAGATCTGAAAATTAACTCAAGTAGTCCTCTTCTAACAGCATTTCAGGCATCAAGATGAGCTCTAATGAAAATGATGCAATGGAATGAAATGATGTACTCTTTGAGATGAACATGTATGCAGATGCAATGCACATGATGACATGATATGAGATGCATGACAACGACAACAACACACGGAGACAAAACCCGAACCCGAGGAAATAAATATAACTTAACGCCAGAGACGGCAAGAGTTGGAGTACAAATTGGGAAAGTTACATCCGGGGTGTTATACACCCTCCCCCTCCATCCGTATATACGGGATGGGCACCCCATAGAACACACAAGGGAGCATTGATCTTTAGCCGTGTCGGCCCTGCACGATAAATCCACCTCGGTAATCATCGTAGCGTGCTTAGTGAAGACCTGGTCGGTACAAATCATCACTGCATACAAAAGTCGCGTGCGACGAAGCTCCTCAAAGAATCACTAGAGCATGAGTTCCGGGACGTCACTGACAACAGCAGTATGAGTGCATCTTCGTGCGATGGCATCAGAAAGTACGCACTCAACGATGAAAGCTTCCTGTCGGTGTCAAAACCGCAGATCTCGGGTAGGGGGTCCCGAACTGTGCGTCTAAGGCGGATGGTAACAGGAGGCAGGGGACACGATGTTTACCCAGGTTCGGGGCCCTCTTGATGGAGGTAATACCCTACGTCCTGCTTGATTGTTCTTGATGATACGAGTATTACAAGAGTTGATCTACCACGAGATCGTAGAGGCTAAACCCTAGAAGCTAGCCTATGGTATGATTGTATGTTGTCCTCTGTTCTAAACCCTCTGGTTTATATAGACACTGGAGGGGGATAGGGTTACATAAGGTCGGTTATAAGGGAGGAGATCTACATATCCGTATTGCCTAGCTTGCCTTCCATGCCAAGGAGTGTCCCATCCGGACACGGGACGAAGTCTTCAATCTTGTATCTTCATAGTCCAACAGTCCGGCCAAAGGATATAGTCCGGCTGTCCAGAGACCCCCTAATCCAGGACTCCCTCAGTAGCCCCCGAACCAGGCTTCAATGACGATGAGTCCAGCACACAGATTGTTTTCGGCATTGCAAGGCAGGTTCTTCTCCAAATTCTGAATATCTGCTGAGTATTGTCCGGCTCCCCATAAATGTTGCACTTCTTGGCTTCTGCGCCCAGTAAGGGCTATCTTCCACGTGTCGAGCGAATGCGAGGCGCCAGGGCGTTTTTACATTCGCCCCTAGCCATGTAAATAAATTGTCTATTAAAGGGATGGGGATTCTTAGATCCGATCCACACCATCCTCCCATGGCGAGTATCCATCTGAGCACGCTCGGAAAAATCCATTCCATCATGGCCGGCCATCGCAGCTCCTGCTCCCGCTCCCGTAGCCCTAAGCCCGGTGATTGGGAGAAGTGTTCTGTCCCGCACAGCCAATTAGTAGAGTTGCAGACCCAGGGATTTCTCCCTCCAGCGTATCTGGTCCCCGTCCGAGCCGGGCTCGCCACCTATAATGGCGGGGAGCAAGCGGAGATCTTCCCTAATCCCTCCAAGGGGGATCGGGTATGCCTTGTCCCTTACTTACTAAGGGGACTTGGATTTCCAATCCATCCGTTCCTCCGCGGGCTCCTGGAGTTTTACGGCCTCCAGTTGCATAATTTCACCCCTGCTTCCATATTACACATCGCCGGTTATGTTGCCCTTTGTGAGCTGTTTCTGGGCTACGAGGCTCATTTTGAGCTGTGGAAGAAGCTATTCTGCCTTGTGCCCCGTACACAGGAGGGGGCACTTTATCAAGTGGGCGGAGCCGAAATATGGTGCATCGCCGAGACCGGATACCTGTCCGGTACCCCGAAGAAGACGTCCAAAGACTGGCCTTCAGAGTGGTTTTACATGGAGGACGTCCCCCTTCCAGACCCTGTTCGGAGGGGTCTTCCCGAGTTCAACAATGCTCCTCTGAAGAAACGCCGAAGTTGGCACCCACGGAGCCCCCCAGGAGGAAGACAACGGAGAAGTCCTTTACCTGATGGACCGGATTAAAGTGCTGGCTCAATCAGGATTGACAATAATCGAGGTTATGTCAATATGCATAATGCGGGGGGTGCAGCTGCTTCAATATCGAGGGCACCCCTTGTGGTGTTTTAACGGGGAAGATGATGCCACCTGCTGCGGACGTAAGGGACCGGACTCTACTGCTGCTCTAGCAAAAATTCTGTCCGAGTTGTTCAAGGGAGAGGAAGAGGAGTTCATCCGTATTAAGCCACGGGGTGGATTCTCCATGTACAACCCTCCAAGCTGGGTGAGCTGTCACTCTTTACTCCCAACCTTCCCGCATTCTTCATCATAAATACTCACCTTGCCGTTTCATGGCAGGAACTGCAAAATGCATTAAGGGAGGTCAACAGCCCACCTCCACAACCGGAGGAGCCTGACCGGACCCTCGATCCCGGACTCGAAGAGGATCCGGACATATTTGTGGAGCTGATAGACAGGAAATTCTATCAATTGAGCTGCCATGATGCCATGGTGGCCATAATGGCCGACTATCCTGGACTACTCCCTGCATCGCATGTAAGAAAAAACCGGAGTCCCAACTTCCAAGAAGGATTCCCTTTTATGCACTTCACCTACCATACACATATGGTGTTTTACTGGGAAGGCCTTCGGGATGCCGTGCTGAACCCGCAGTGACTCGCCAACAAGGGGCACCGAAGCTGGGTAGGCCAAAAAGGAAGGCGGACAGGACGGAGACGCCGGCGCAGAGGTATGACACAAAACCTCGCTCCGTGGTTGTCGTCTTTCTTAAAATATAGTGACGTCCACGTTTCCTAGTAGAAAAAATGCTCGCCGGACTATATCCGGAGAGGCTGCCGATCACGCTTCCACCAGTCGGACTCCAGGGCCGGACATAGAGGCGGAAGCTAACACGGGGCGGACGCCGGATGCTCCTCCTACAGAGGATGCAGACAGACTATCCGCTACAAATTCCGAAGTGGAGAGCGCCATGAATCACATGCGTCACCGTGCCATACTCCGTGACGCTTGTTTCTCCCAAGAGGCGTTCGATGCCTTCAACTCAGGAGACGCATACATCCGTGCTTCTTAGAATGGTCTTGCCAGAGCCACGGACCAGTATGTAAAGGATATACGGGTAGGAAAATCCGACGATTATCTATATCAGTAGCCCCTGAGACTTGAAACAGTTGACACAACTGATTTAAGGATCATTATTTGTGCAGGTTCTTACAGAGAAGAATACCCAATTGTCTCAAGAACTGGGAGAGTGCAAAGCCCAGCTACAGGCCGCGGTGGCCGCGCTGAAGGAGTCCAAGAAGGCCCCCTCTGGTAACACCTGCTTCTATTGCAAAGAATTACAGGTACCGGATAGTATGCGGCATGCATGCAAATATAACAGTAGACGTTGCAGATGACCCCGGAGTGAATCCGGAGGCCGTGCCGGAGGATGCGCAATGTGCTAATTGACATCTAAGTGCCGGTGAGTGCGTGCTTACACGGGTTAGGCAGGAGAAAAATAATCTCCCGGACGCCAATATCCGGCTGGACGTGGAACTGAAAGACGTCCGAGCCCAGCCTGCGGACTCCGTGAAGGAGAATAAGCTGCTTCAACGCGGCATTTTTAGTAAGTGCTTGAACAAACTTTTGAAGGAGTTCGGAGAAGAAGCCGGCTAACAGAGTTATGTCTGCAGGTATGCTGACGGGTCGTCCCGTGGAGGAGATGCCCGGGTCTGCGGGTGATCTTCTACCAGAGCTCTCACAACTGCACGAGCAAGTTCGGCAGGTGATGCAGGGTATTGCCCAAGCCTTGTGGCCATCCATGTCCCCGCCAGGAGGCATGGGGGAGCTTATGGAGAAGCTCAAGGGAGCGCGGCGGCGCTTCCGATTATGGAAGATATCAGCCTGCCGACAAGGTGCAAGGGTATGGTGAAGACGCGATATACCAAAGCTGACCCAAACCACATGGCCGAGGTCGGACCTGTGGGGCCCAATGGGAAAGAGATCCCCATTAGTTTAGTGTATGACCAAGTAGAATTAGCCGCAAAGTATTCCCAACAGGATTGTAGGCTAGACAGCCTGTTGGATGGTATATAAGAAGAATTTAATCAGTCTTAGTGACTGTGTACTTCAAGTGACATATATAATGTCCCTAGCCGAATTGTAAATCATTTGTCATGGCGGACCTTTTCGCTTCGAGCTCTGAAACCGATAGTCCGGAGTGTATCCGAATACCCGCTCAGTTATGCAAAAACCGGGGTATGCATGGAAAGCAGGCGTAGGGGTCATAAGTGCTTGAACAGAGAAGTACCCAACTAGCTATGTTATATTACATGGGTAGTAAGAAACATCTTCCAGGGAGAATAGTTCCGTTAAGGGTTCCTTTCCCTGGGTACGCATGCCCTAATGTGCATGTCCGAACTGCGAAAAGAGACGCATGCTATAAACATCTGGGGGCATGTGTCAAGTTAAGTAAAAGTCATCTTTTATTCACCGGCCGAATATTCTCTTAAGAACGCTAGCTTTCGGCTTCACCCAGTCTGAGGTACACATCCGGCTGACCTGACAGTAACAATCGCAGAGGTGCTCCCCTTATGCCCTATCCGAATTAACAGGAATGTAGGGCATAAATACAAGAGCCAGGCAACCCAGCTTGGCCAAAACATAAGTCATATCGATGCATATAATGGCGAAAAAAGGTACATGCGTAAGAATAACACATGTGTGGGACATAAAGCCCAGAAAAATAGTTAGATTAAGCTTCTGTATAAGAAGCCCCCGGGTATAATGAGCGTGGTTAGCGCGCCAGGATTGTGTAACCAAGACACAATTTTAGCCTTTTAGGGCCTTGAGGAGAATAAAAAGAGAGAAAGAGAGAAAAGACAGATATGCAAAAAATTGATGGAGGAAGGAGACGAACATAGAGTCCGGCGCTAGGCGTAGAATCTTTGGAGTCTGTCTGCGTTCCATGGGTTTGGCTCGAGTCAATTGTCCGATGCATCCCGCAGACGGTACGCTCCACCGATCAGAACCTGGTCAATAATGAAGGGACCTTCCCATTTGGGCTTGAGCTTGTTCTTTTTCTTCTCCGGCAGGCGTAGAACTAGTTCGCCAACGTTATAGGTTTTGGCCCGTACTTGTCTGCTTTGATATCTGTGAGCTTGTTGCTGATAGAATGCGGAACGGGCTTTTGCCACGTCGCGCTCCTCCTCTAGGGCGTCCAAACTGTCCTGCCGATCGAGCTTGGCCTCTTTTTCTTCATACATGCGCACTCGAGGTGAGTCATGAATTATGTCGCAAGGCAGAACTGCCTCTGCGCCGTACACCATAAAAAACGGTGTGTATCTGGTAGTGCGATTCGGCGTGGTTCGCAGCCCCCATAGTATGGAGTCGAGCTCCTCTACCCAGTGCGTGTTTGATTCCTTTAAGGACCGCACTAATCTGGGTTTGATGCCGTTCATGATAAGACCATTTTCTCGCTTGACTTGACCGTTAGTTTGCGGGTGATTGACAGAAGCATAATCGAGCTTGATGCCCATGTTGCCGCACCAAAGTTTCACCTTGTCGGCTGTAAAGTTCATGCCGTTGTCAGTGATGATGCTATGGGGATGTCATAATAGTGTAGGACCCCGGATATGAAGTCTATCACCGGTCCGGATTCAGCCGTTTTGACAGGTTTGGCTTCTATCCATTTGGTGAATTTATCCACCATGACCAGTAAGTATTTTTTCTTATGGGTTCCCCCTTTAAGGGGTCCGACCATATCCAGCCCCCAGACCGCAAAGGGCCAAGTAATAGGGATTGTTTGGTGAGCGGTAGGCGGCATATGGCTTTGGTTTGCAAGAAGCTGGCAACCGACGCAATGTTGGACTAGATGATGTGCATCTGCTCGGGCCGTCAGCCAATAGAAACCTGTACGGAAGGCCTTGCTTACAAGGGCCCGGGCTGCGGCGTGATGGCCGCCGAGTCCAGCATGGATTTCTGCCAAAAGCTTCCGCCCTTCCTCTTCGGAGATGCACCTTAGAAGGACTCAGGTAGTGCTTTTCTTATAAAGCTCTCCCTCGTGGACCTTGTAGGCTTTAGATCGCCGCACTATGCAGCGTGCCTCATTTTGGTCCTCGGGTAGTTCCTGCCTGGTTAGGTAGGCCAGGAATGGTTCTATCCACGGGGCGATGACGACCATTATCACGTGGGATGAAGGTCTTATTTCGATGGCAGAGCCTCCGATTGTGTCAGAGTGTTTGGTATCTGATGTTATGGCCGGGTCCGGATTATTGTTACTGGTGTCCCCCTCCCATACCACAGATGGCTTAAACAGTTTTTCCAGGAAGATGTTGGGTGGGACAGGGTCGCGTTTAGCGCCGATACAGGCGAGGATATCCGCCGCCTGATTATTTTCCTGAGCCACATGGTGGAATTCAAGCCCCTCGAACCGAGCTGACATTTTGAGGACAGCGTTGCGATATGCCGCCATTTTCGGATCCTTGGCATTGAAGTCTCCATTTATATGAGATATTGCAAGGTTTGAGTCCCCACGCACTTCCAGGCGTTGAATGCCCATGAAAACTGCCATCCGGAGACCGTGTAATAGGGCTTCATATTCGGCTCCGTTATTGGAGTCTGTGTATAGTATTTGGACTACGTATTGCACTGTATCTCTGGTGGGGGACGTCAGGACGACGCCAGCCTCTAGACCAGCAAGCATTTTAGAGCCGTCGAAGTGCATGATTCAATTGGAGTACGCGCCGTACTCTTTAGGGAGTTCAGCTTCTGTCCATTCGGCGACGAAATCGGCCAGTACTTGTGACTTAATGGCTCCCGTGGCCTATATGTTATGTCGAACGGGAGGAGCTCGATAGCCCATTTGGCAATCCGGCCCGTGGCATCGCAGTTGTTTATTATGTTGTTGAGTGGTACTTCGGAGGCCACCATAATTGAACACTCTTGAAAGTAGTGTCGTAATTTCCGGGATGCCATGAATACCGCGTATGCTATCTTTTGATAATGTGGGTACCGTGATTTGCATGGAGTGAGGACAGTGGATACATAATATACCGGCTTTTGAAGTGGGAATTTATGTCCGTCCATCTCTCGTTCGACGATGAGCACTGTGCTTACAACTTGGTGAGTTGCCGCTATATATAACAGCATTGGTTCGCCGACATTTGGCGCGGCTAAGATTGGGTTGGTGGCCAGGATGGCTTTTATTTCTTCCAATCCGGCCGTGGCTGCATCCGTCCACTCGAAGTGTTCAGTGCGCCGAAGAAGGCGATAAAGGGGGAGTGCCTTTTCTCCTAATCGGGAGATAAAGCAGCTTAAGGCCGCCACACATCCAGTTAACTTCTGGATTTGCTTGAGATCAGTTGGGATAGTCAACTACGACAGAGCCCGGATCTTAGTCGGATTTGCTTCAATTCCTCTGCTGGAGACGATAAAGCCCAGGAGCTTTCTGGCGGGTACGCCGAAAATGCATTTTTCCGGATTGAGCTTAATGTCGTATGTTTGGACATTGTTGAACGTGAGCCTAAAGTCATCTATTAAGGAGTCAACGTGTCTGGTTTTAACGACCACATCGTCGACGTATGCCTCCACTGTTTTGCCGATCTGCTTTTCCAGACATGTCTGAATCATGCGCTGATACGTTGCGCCGGCGTTTTTGAGCCCGAAGGGCATTGTCTTAAAACAGAAAGGGCCGTATGGAGTGATAAATGCCATTGCGGCTTGATCGGACTCTGCCATCTTAATTTGGTGGTAACCGGAGTATGTGTCGAGGAAGCACAATGAGTCGTGTCCTGTGGTAGCGTCGATAATTTGATCTATGCGAGGGAGGGAGAAGGGATCCTTTGGGCAAGCCTTATTAAGGTCCTTGAAGTCAACGCATAGGCGCCAGGATTTGTCCTTCTTTGGTACCATCACCAGGTTTGCTAGCCAGTCCGGATGCTTTATTTCTCTAATGAATCCGGCCTCCAGTAACTTGGCTAGCTCCTCTCCCATGGCTTGTCGCTTAGGTTCGGAGAAACGCCGAAGAGTCTGCTTGACCGGCTTGAATCCTTTTAGAATGTTAAGGCTATGCTCGGCCAGCCTGCGTGGGATTCCTGGCATGTCTGAAGGATGCCAGGCGAATATGTCCCAATTCTCGTGCAGGAACTCCCATAGTGCGGTGTCTACGGCGGGGTTTAACTGTGCCTCGATGGATGCTGTTTTAGTGGGGTCCGTTGGATGGACTTGGAATTTGACTATTTCATCCGCTGGTTTAAAAGAGGTGGACTTGGAACTTTTGTCTAGTATCACGTCATCCCTGTCCACTGTGGAGTGCGGTGCGGTTAACTCCTCCGCCACAAGGGCTTCGGATAATGCCTCGAGGGCCAGTGCGGCTGTTTTGTTCTCGGCACGGAGTGCTATGTCCGGATCACTAGCTAGAGTGATGATTCCATTGGGCCCGGGCATTTTGAGCTTCATGTACCCGTAATGGGGTATGGCTTGGAAGATCATGAATGCCTCTCGCCCTGAGGATTATCCTCATTGCTGCATAGAAGAATTATGTCCTGGACCAGTAATTTCCTCGGACCTGTAATTCTCCGGAGTGCCGAATACCACATCTAGTGTGATTTTCCCAGCGCAACGTGCCTCCCGACTAGGGATGATTCCTCGAAAGGTCGTGCTGCTTTGCTCAATACGGTTGCTGTCTATTTCCATTTTTTGAAGAGTCTCCTCATAAATGAGGTTTAATCCGCTGCTACCATCCATGAGCACTTTAGTGAGCCAAAAGCCGTACACAATTGGACTGAGGACCAAGGCGGCTGGTGCTTGGGCTGTTCGGAATTTAGGTTCGTCATTGGCATTGAAGGTGATAGCCGTGTCGCTCCATGGATTTATTGCTGCCACGTGGCAGACTTCGGCAAGGCTGCGGAGTGCTCGCTTACGCCTATTATTTGAGGCGAAGGTCTCGAAGACTGTCAATACTGTATTGTTAGCCACGGGAAGGTGCTCTGAGGTGTTTTGGATGAGGAGATCCTCACCGCTCTTGGCCACCTGCCAGAGTACCCAACATGCTCTAAGGCTGTGTGTTGGTATGGTATCCGATGTACTATGAATTTTGCAGGGCCCATTAAGCCATCCCTCCAATACGGTTCCACGCCCTGTAGTGGGCTTTTGCTTCTTTGTAATTGAGTCGGGCGACTTATGAGAGTGCACCCTTTTAGTTCAGACTGGGGGTTTTGTCAGAGCCGGATTATCCCAAAATTTTGTTTGGGTTTTCCAGGCGCTTTCCATCACACAGTACTTTCATACTATGGCCATCAAGTCAGCGAAGTGTGCTATGTCACGGCGACTTATGGCGTTGAGGATTCCCTTGTCCGTGCAATTGTTGCAAAAGAACGAAATTGCGTCTTCCTCGCGACAGTCCTTGACCTTGTTCATTACAAGGAGGAATCTAGCCCAATAGTGTTGTACTGTCTCTTGGGGCTCTTACCTAATGTGGGAAAGATCATTTGTATCTGGGTGGGTGGGTGGATTTAAGTCCAGACCTTGACCCAATCCGAGACCCCGGGGCGGGGGAGTTTCCGATCTTGGAAGTTCGGGCTCCGGGATGTTGCCCCGCAGGTTCGGTATGCAGCCTGATTCTAGGTTTAGGGTTAGGGCGATGTCCTCCCGTGAGCGGGTATCCGGCTCGAAGAGCTCGGGAATCTGGACATAGTTCGTCCTTAGGATAGGGGAGAATTGCCGCATTGCTCCTCCACCAACGCTATCTGATGGGTAACTGGCAGAGAGTTAATTTCCCTTTGGTCGGGTTTAAGCCTGATCCGATCATAGTCCGTATCGACTCCCAGAGCGGCGATGCGATCCAAGAGCTCGTTCAAAGAGTAGAGCTCCATTGGATCCATCTGCTCGATGAATTCCGAGCCGATGTGGAGGTTATTTTCGATGACCCGATAAGTCATCGTCGGCGCAGCGGCCGAGCGGGCGGTCATAACGAAGCCGCCTAGTCGGAGAGTTTGTCCTACAGCCAGGGCTCCCCCAGAAGTGATGTTGTCCTTGATAACGAGACGAGCCATCCTTCCTTATGATGACGACACAGTGGAACTCTCAATGAAAGCACCAATGTCGGCGCCAAAACCGGCGGATCTCGGGTAGAGGGTCCCGAACTGTGCGTCTAAGGCGGATGGTAACAGGAGGCAGGGGACACAATGTTTACCCAGGTCCGGGCCCTCTTGATGGAGGTAATACCCTACGTCCTTCTTGATTGTTCTTGATGATACGAGTATTACAAGAGTTGATCTACCACGAGATCATAGAGGCTAAACCCTAGAAGCTAGCCTATGGTATGATTGTATGTTGTCCTACAGACTAAACCCTCCGGTTTATATAGACACCAGAGGGGGCTAGGGTTACACAAGGTCGGTTACAAGGGAGGTGATCTACATATCCGTATTGCCTAGCTTCCCTTCCACGCCAAGGAGAGTCCCATCCGGACACGGGATGAAGTCTTCAATCTTGTATCTTCATAGTCCAACAGTCCGGCCAAAGGATATAGTCCGGCTGTCCGGAGACCCCCTAATCCAGGACTCCCTCACTTCCGCTTACGGTCTACGAGGGTACGTAGACAATACTCTCCCCTCTCGTTGCTATGCATCACCATGATCTTGCGTGTGCGTAGGAATTTTTTTGAAATTACTGCGTTCCCCAACAGTGGCATCCGAGCCAGGTCTATGCGTAGATGTTATATGCACGAGTAGAACACGAAGGAGTTGTGGGCGTGGGCATATACATATTTCTTGCCATCACTAGTTGATTCTTGATTCAGCGGCATTGTTGGATGAAGCGGCCCAAACGACATTACGCATACGCTTACGTGACACTGGTTCTACCGACGTGCTTCGCACACAGGTGGCTAGTGGGTGTCTGTTTCTCCAGCTTTAGTTGAATCGGATTCAATGAACATGGTTCTTTCTGAAGATCAAAAAGCAATCACTATACCGCGTTGTGGTTTTTGATGCGTAGGTAAGAACGGTTCTTGCTCAGCCCGTAGCAGCCATGTAAAACTTGCAACAACAAAGTAGAGGACGTCTAACTTGTTTTTGCAGGGAATGTTGTGATGTGATATGGTCAAGACATGATGCTAAATTTTATTGTATGAGATGATCATGTTTTGTAACACAGTTATCGGCAACTGGCAGGAGCCATATGGTTGTCGCTTTATTGTATGAAATGCAATCGCCATGTAATTGCTTTACTTTATCACTAAGCAGTAGCGATAGTCGTAGAAGCAATAGTTGGCGAGACGACAATGATGCTTCGATGGAGATCAAGGTGTCAAGCCAGTGATGATGGTGATCATGACGGTGCTTTGGAGATGGACATCAAAGGCACAAGATGATGATGGCCATATCATATCACTTATATTGATTGCATGTGATGTTTATCCTTTATGCATCTTATTTTGCTTAGTTCGGCGGTAGCATTATAAGATGATCTCCCACTAAATTTCAAGGTATAAGTGTTCTCCCTGAGTATGCACCGTTGCTACAGTTCGTCGTGCAGAGACACCACATGATGATCGGGTGTGATAAGCTCTACGTTCACATACAACGGGTGCAAGCCAGTTTTGCACACGCGGAATACTCGAGTTAAACTAGACGAGCCTAGCATATGCAGATATGGCCTCGGAATACTGGAGACCGAAGGGTCGAGCGTGAATCATATAGTAGATATGATCTACATAGTGATGTTCACCATTGAAAACTACTCCATCCCACGTGATGATCGGACATGGTTTAGTTGATATGGATCACATGATCACTTAGATGATTTGAGAGATGTCTATCTGAGTGGGAGTTCTTAAGTAATTTGATTAATTGAACTTTAATTTATCATGAACTTAGTACCTGATAGTATTTTGCATGTCTATGTTGTTGTGGATAGATGGCCCGTGTTGTTGTTCCGTTGAATTTTAATGTGTTCCTAGAGAAAGCTAAGTTGAAAGATGATGGTAGCAACTACACATATTGGGTCTGTAACTTGAGGATTATCCTCATTGCTGCATAGAAGAATTACGTCCTGGAAGCACCTCTAGGTGACAAACTCACTCCAGGAGCGACGCCAGATGTTACGAACACCTGGCAGAGCAAACCTGGTGACTACTCGATAGTTCAGTGTGCCATACTTTACGGCTTAGAACCGGGACTTCAACGACGTTTTGAACGTCATGGAGCATATGAGATGTTCCAGGAGTTGAAGTTAATATTTCAAGCAAATGCCCGGATTGAGAGATATGATGTCTCCAATAAGTTCTACAGCTGCAAGATGGAGGAGAATAGTTCTGTCAGTGAACATATACTCAGAATGTCTGGGTACCACAACCACTTGACTCAACTGGAAGGTAATCTTCCCGATGATAGTGTCATTGACAGAGTTCTTCAATCACTGCCACCAAGCTACAAGAGCTTCGTGATTAACTATAATATGCAAGGGATGGATAAGACGATTCCTGAGCTCTTCCCAGTGCTAAAGGCTGCGGAGGTAGAAATCAAGAAGGAGCATCAAGTGTTGATGGTCAACAAGACCACCAGTTTCAAGAAAAAGGGTAAAGGGAAGAAGGGGAACTTCAAGAAGAACAACAAGCCAGTTGCTGCTCAAGTGAAGAAACCCAAGTCTGGACCTAAGCCTGAGACTGAGTGCTTCTACTACAAAGGAACTGGTCACTGGAAGCGGAACTGCCCCAAGTATTTGGCGGAGAAGAAGGATGGCAAAGTGAAGATGTGTACCTTACTAATGCTCGCAGTAGTGCCTGGATATTTGATGCTGGTTCAGTTGCTAACATTTGCAACTTGAAATAGGGGCTACGGATTAAGCGAAGATTGGCTAAGGACGAGGTGACGATGCGCGTGGGAAATGGTTCCAAAGTCGATGTGATCGCCGTCGGCACGCTACCTCTACATCTACCTTCGAGATTAGTTTTAGACTTAAATAATTGTTATTTGGTGCCAGCGTAGAGCATGAACATTATATCTAGATCTTGTTTGATGTGAGACGGTTATTCATTCAAATCAGAGAATAATGGTTGTTCTATTTATATGAGTAATATCTTTTATGGTTATGCACCCTTGATGAGTGGTATATTTTTACTGAATCTTGATAGTAGTGATACACATGTTCATAGTATTGAGGCCAAAAGATGCAGATTTGATTATGATAGTGCAACTTATTTGTGGCACTTCCGTTTAGGTCATATTGGTGTAAAGTGCATGAAGAAACTCCATTCTGATGGACTTCTGGAATCACTTGATTATGAATCACTTGGTACATGCGAACCATGCCTCATGGGCAAGATGACTAAAACTCCATTCTCCGGAACAATGGAGCGAGCAACAAAGTTATTGGAAATCGTACATACTGATGTATGTGGTCCAATGAACATTGAAGCTCACGGCGGATATCGTTATTTTCTCACCTTCACAGATGATTTGAGCAGATATGGGTATATCTACTTAATGAAACATAAGTCTGAAACATTTGAAAAGTTTAAAGAATTTCATAGTGAAGTGGAAAATCATCGTAACAAGAAATGTAGTTTCTACGATCTGATCGTGGAGGTGAATATTTGAGTTATGAGTTTGGACTTCATTTGAAACAATGCGAAATAGTTTCACAACTCACGCCACCTGGAACACCACAACGTAATGGTGTGTCCAAACGTCGTAATCGTACTTCACTAGATATGGTGCGATCTATGATGTCTCTCACTGATTTACCATTATCATTTTGGGGTTATGCTTTAGAGATAGCTGCATTCACATTAAATAGGGCACCATCTAAATCCGCCGAGACAACTGATACGTCCATTTTGCATCATGCTTTTTATATCGATATTTATTGCATTATGGGCTGTTATTATACATTATGTCACAATACTTATGCATATTCTCTCTTATTTTACAAGGTCTACATAAAGAGGTAGAATGCCGACAGCTGGGATTCTGGGCAGGAAAAGGAGCAAATATTAGAGACCTATTATACACCGCTCCAAAAGTCCTGAAACTTCACGGAAGACGTTTTCAGAATATATAAAAAATACTGAGCGCAAGAAGTTCACCAGGGGGGCCACACCCTGCCCATGAGGGTGGGGGGGCGCCTCCCTACCTTGTGGGCCCCCTGGTGGCCCTCCAATGGCCATCTTCTGCTATATGAAGTCTTTCGATGAGAAAAAAATCATAAGTCATCTTCTCGGATGAAACTCCGCCGCCACGAGGCAGAACCAATCTAGGGTTCTGGCAGAGCTGTTCTGCCGGGGAAACTTCCCTCCGGGAGGGGGAAATCATCGCCATCGTCATCACCAACGCTCCTCTCATCAGGAGAGGGCAATCTCCATCAACATCTTCACCAGCACCATCTCCTCTCAAAACCCTAGTTTATCTCTTGTATCCAATTCTTGTCTCCAAGTCCGGGATTGGTACTAGTAGGTTGCTAGTAGTGTTAATTACTCCTTGTAGTTGATGCTAGTTGGTTTATTTGGTGGAAGATCATATGTTCAGATCTTATATGCATATTAATACCCCTCTCATTATGAACATGATTATGCTTTGTGAGTAGTTACGTTTGTTCCTGAGAACATGGGAGAAGTCTTGCTATTAGTAGTCATGTGAATTTGGTATTCGTTCGATATTTTGATGAGATGTATGTTGTCTCTCCTCTAGTGGTGTTATGTGAACGTCGACTACATAACATTTCACCATTATTTGGTCCTAGAGGAAGGCATTGGGAAGTAATAAGTAGATGATGGGTTGCTAGAGTGACAGAAGCTTAAACCCTAGTTTATGCGTTGCTTCGTAAGGGGCTGATTTGGATCATATGTTTCATGCTATGGTTAGGTTTACCTTAATACTTTTGTTGTAGTTGCGGATGCTTGCAATAGAGGTTAATCATAAGTGGGATGCTTGTCCAAGTAAGGGCAGTACCCAAGCACCGGGCCACCCACATACCAAATTATCAAAGTACCGAACGCGAATCATATGAACGTGATGAAAACTAGCTTGACGATATTCCCATGTGTCCTCGGGAGCGCTTTTCTCTATAATAGTTTGTCCAGGCTTGTCCTTTGCTACAAAAAGGATTGGGCCACCTTGCTGCACTTTATTTACTTTTGTTACTTGTTTCTCATTACAAATTATCCTATCACAAAACTATCTGTTACCACTTATTTCAGTACTTGCAGAGAATACCTTGCTGGAAATCGCTTATCATTTCCTTCTGCTCCTCGTTGGGTTTGACACTCTTACTTATCGAAAGGACTACGATAAATTCCCTATACTTGTGGGTCATCAAGACTCTTTTCTAGCGCCGTTGCCGGGGAGTGAAGCGCTTTTGGTAGGTGGAATTTGGTAAGGAAAAATTTATATAGTGTGCTGAAATTTACTGTTACTTGTTACTATGGAAAGTAATCCTCTGAGGGGCTTGTTCGGGGTATCTTCACCCCGACCAGTAGAGCAAAGAGTTGCTCCTCAACCTACTGAACCTACTGAAAATGAAAATGTCTGCTTTGAAATTCCTTCGGGTATGATAGAAAAACTGCTAGATAATCCTTTTGCAGGAGACGGAACAATGCATCCTGATGAGCATCTAATATATGTGGATGAAGTTTGTGGATTATTTAAGCTTGCAGGTGTACCCAGAGATGTTGTTAGGAAGAAGGTCTTCCCTTTATCTTTGAAGGAAGATGCATTGACATGGTATAGGCTATGTGATAATACGGGGTCATGGAACTACAAACGATTGAAATTGGAATTTCATCAGAAGTTTTATCCTACGCATCTTGTTCATCATGATCGCAATTATACATATAATTTTTGGCCTCGCGAAGGAGAAAGCATCGCTCAAGCTTGGGGAAGCTTAAATCAATGTTATATTCATGCCCCAATCATGAGCTCTCAAGAGAGATAATTATTCAATATTTATATGCTCGGCTTTCTGATAACAATCGCACCATGCTCGATACTTCTTGTGCTGGCTCTTTTATGAGGAAGACTATTGAATTCAAATGGGATTTATTGGAAAGAATTAAACGCAACTCTGAAGATTGGGACCTCGACGAAGGTAAGGAGTCAGGTATGACACCTAAGTTTGATTGTGTTAAATCTTTTATGGATACCGATGTTTTCCATAAATTTAGCACTAAATATGGACTTGACTCTGAAATAGTAGCTTCTTTCTGTGAATCTTTTGCTACTTATGTTGATCTCCCCAAGGAGAAGTGGTTTAAATATCATCCTCCCATAGAAGTAAAAGTAGTTGCACCTATTAAAGTTGAAGAAAATACTATAACTTATAATGATCCTATTGTTCCTACTTCTTATGTTGAGAAACCACCTTTCCCTGTTAGGATAAAAGATCATGCTAAAGCTTCAATTGTGGTTCGTAAAAGCAATACTAAAACTTATACACCTTCTGAGCAAATTAAAGTTGAACCTGATATTGCTATTGTTAAAGACCTCTTGTCTGATAATATTGATGGGCATGGTATTCATTTCCTTGATGAGACTACTAGAATTGCTAAACCTTGTGCAAAAGATAAAAACAGACCTGTGGTAGGCATGCCTGTTATTTCTGTTAAAATAGGAGATCATTGTTATCATGGCTTATGTGATATGGGTGCTAGTGCTAGTGCAATACCTTACGCCTTATACAAAGAAATTATGCATGATATTGCACCTGCTGAGATAGAAGATATTGATGTCATAATTAAACTTGCCAATAGAGATACTATTTCACCAATGGGAATTGTTAGAGATGTTGAAGTCTTGTGTGGGAAAACTAAATATCCTACTGATTTTCTTGTTCTTGGTTCCCCACAAGATATCTTTTGTCCCATTATATTTGGTAGACCATTCTTAAACACTATTAATGCTAAGATAGATTGCAAAAAGGATGTTGTTACTATCGGTTTAGATGATATGTCTCATGAATTTAATTTCTCTAAATTTAGTAGACAACACCGTGAAGAAGAATTACCTAGTAAGGATGAAATTATTGGCCTTGCTTACCTCCTAGTGATCCTTTAGAACAATATTTGCTAGACCATGAAAATGATATGTTTATGAATGAAAGAAGGGAAATAAATGAAGTATTCTTTAAAGAGGAACCTATTCTGAAACACAATTTGCCTGTTGAAATCCTAGGGGATCCTCCTCCACCCAAGGGTGATCCCATGTTTGAGCTTAAACCGTTGCCTGACACTCTTAAATATGCTTATCTTGATGAGAAAAAGATATATCCTGTTATTATTAGTGATAACCTTTCAGAGCATGAGGAAGAGAGATTATTGAAAACTCTGAAAAAGCACCGTGCTGCTATTGGGTATACTCTTGTTGATCTTAAGGGCATTAGTCCCACTCTATGTCAACATAAAATAAATTTGGAAGAAGATGTTAAACCAGTTCGTGATCATGAACGACGGCTGAATCCTAAAATCAAAGAAGTGATAAGAAAGGAAATACTAAAGCTCCTTGAGGCAGGTATAATATATCCCGTTGCTGATAGTCAGTGGGTAAGTCATGTCCGTTGTGTCCCTAAGAAGGGAGGTATTACTGTCGTTCCTAATGATAAAGATGAATTGATTCCTCAGAGAATTATTACAGGTTATAGGATGGTAATTGATTTCCGCAAATTAAATAAGGCCACTAAAAAAGATCATTACCCCTTACCTTTTATCGATCAAATGCTAGAAAGATTATCCAAACATACACATTTTTGCTTTCTAGATGGTTATTCTGGTTTCTCCCAAACACCTGTGTCAGCCAAGGATCAATCAAAGACTACTTCTACTTGTCCTTTTGGTACTTTTGCTTATAGACGTATGCCTTTTGGTTTATGTAATGCACCCGCTACCTTTCAAAGATGCATGATGGCTATATTCTCTGACTTTTGTGAAAAGATTTGTGAGGTTTTCATGGATGATTTCTCCGTCTATGGATATTCTTTTGATGATTGCTTGAGCAACCTTGATCGAGTTTTGCAGAGATGTGAAGAAAGTAATATTGTCTTGAATTGGGAAAAGTGCCACTTTATGGTTAATGAAGGTATTGTCTTGGGGCATAAAGTCTTTGAAAGAGGTATTGAAGTTGATAAAGCCAAGGTTGATGCTATTGAAAAGATGCCATACCCCAAGGACATCAAAGGTATAAGAAGTTTCCTTGGTCACGCCGGATTTTATAGGAGGTTCATTAAGGACTTCTCAAAAATTTCTCGGCCTCTAACTAATTTATTACAAAAAGATATACCATTTGTCTTCGATGATGATTGTGTAAAAGCATTTGAAATACTTAAGAAAGCATTGACCTCTCCACCTATTGTTCAGCCACCTGATTGGAATTGACCCTTTGAAATTATGTGTCATGCTAGTGATTATGCTGTAGGTGCTGTTCTAGGGCAAAGAGTTGATAAGAAATTAAACGTTATTCAATATGCTAGTAAAACCCTAGACAATGCTCAAAGAAATTATGCTACTACTGAAAAAGAATTCTTAGCAGTTGTATTTGCTTGTGATAAGTTCAGACCTTATATTGTTGATTCTAAAGTAACTATTCACACTGGTCATGCTGCTATTAAATATCTTATGGAAAAGAAAGATGCTAAACCTAGACTTATTAGATGGGTTCTCTTGCTACAAGAATTTGACTTACATATTGTTGATAGAAAGGGAGCTGAGAACCCCGTTGCAAACAAGTTGTCTAGGTTAGAAAATGTGCTTGATGACCCACTACCTATTGATGATAGCTTTCCTGATGAGCAATTAAATGTCATAAATGCTTCTCATACTGCTCCATGGTATGCTGATTATGCTAATTACATTGTTGCCAAATTCATACCACCTAGTTTCACATACCAGCAAAAGAAAAAGTTCTTCTATGATTTGAGGCATTACTTTTGGGATGACCCACATCTTTATAAAGAAGGAGTAGATGGTATTACTAGACATTGTGTACCTGAGCATGAACAGGAATAGATCCTATGCAAGTGTCACACCGAAGCTTATGGAGGACACCATGCTGGAGATAGAACTGCACATAAGGTATTGCAATCTGGTTTTTATTGGCCTACTCTCTTCAAGGATGCCCGTAAGTTTGTCTTATCTTGTGATGAATGTCAAAGAATTGGTAATATTAGTAGACGTCAAGAAATGCCTATGAACTATTCACTCTTTATTGAACCATTTGATGTTTGGGGCTTTGACTATATGGGACCTTTTCCTGCCTCTAATGGTTATACACATATTTTAGTTGCTGTTGATTACGTTACTAAGTGGGTAGAAGCTATTCCAACTAGTAGTGCTGATCATAACACTTCTATTAAAATGCTTAAAGAAGTTATCTTTCCAAGATTTGGAGTCCCTAGATATTTAATGACTGATGGTGGTTCACATTTTGTTCATGGTGCTTTCCGTAAAATGCTTGCTAAGTATGATGTTAATCATAGAATTGCATCTCCTTATCACCCACAGTCTAGTGGTCAAGTAGAATTGAGTAATAGAGGGCTCAAATTAATTTTGCAAAAGACTGTCAATAGGTCTAAAAAGAATTGGTCCAAGAAACTTGATGATGCATTATGGGCCTATAGAACTGCATATAAAAATCCTATGGGTATGTCTCCGTACAAAATGGTTTATGGAAAAGCATGTCACTTACCTCTCGAACTAGAACACAACGCATATTGGGCTATTAAAGAGCTCAATTATGATTTTAAACTTGCCGGTGAGAAGAGGTTATTTGATATTAGCTCACTCGATGAATGGAGAACCCAAGCCTACGAAAATGCCAAGTTGTTTAAAGAAAAAGTTAAAAGATGGCATGATAAAAGGATACAAAAGCGTGAGTTTAATGTAGGTGATTATGTATTGCTATACAACTCTCGTTTAAGATTTTTTGCAGGAAATCTTCTCTCTAAATGGGAGGGCCTTACGTTATCGAGGAGGTCTATCGTTCCGATGCCATAAAAATCAACAACTTCGAAGGCACAAATCCGAAGGTGGTAAACAGTCAAAGAATCAAACATTATATCTCAGGTAATCCCATAAATGTTGAAACCAATGTTATTGAAACCGTAACCCCAGAGGAATACATAAGGGACACTTTCCGGAATGTTCCAGACTCCGAAAGGGAATAGGTATGTGGGACGGTAAGTAAACCAACTCCAAAATAGTTTTTAAGGCAATATTTCTCCGTTTTGGAATATTTAGAAAAATAGAAAAATAAGAAGCAGTCCGGGAAGGACACGAGGGCTCCACGAGGGTGGAGGGCGCGCCCTACCCTACTAGGTGCGCCCCTACCTCGTGGGCACCTCGTGCACTCTCCGGACTCCATTTTCTTACACGACACGTATTTTGATCGGTAAAAATTCATTATATAATCTCCTGGGGTTTTGACTCCTGTATCACGCAATTATCCTCTGTTTGTGTTTCGAGCTATTTTTTTGATAGATCCAGGACGTCATGTCATCTTCAAGTGCCCCCAAGGACCAGTTCTTCGAGAAGGTCATCAACCCCTACCTCACGGAGGTGCTGCAACACCCTCAAACCATTGAGATGCGTGAGGGGTTGTTGCACATTCGCGATGCGAAGGACCAAGGAAGACCGGAAGCACGGAGGCAAGGCTCGAGGCATTGGAGCAAGATGTTTTCAAGTGTCAGGAGATGATGGAGCATGGACTCGATTCCAATCACATTATGATCACGGAGTTCACCAACAACCACAAGCTGGACGTCAAGGACATTGGGGAGGCCATCTTCAAGCTTCATGAGAAAATCGAGCACCTCCAAGCCCAAATCTATGACCTGCAAAATCAAAACTGTGAGTATGAATATAGATTCAAGAGGATGAGTTTGGCTGCAGATATGAGGTTTCAGGAGACTCGATCATCCTTCTATGATGGTGAGCCTATGCCTTGGAAGAAGGACGACAAGCCTACACCATCAACAAAACCATCACCTTCTCCACCAACAAAGAAGAATTGAGTATCTGGTATGGGCACTGCCCTTGGCAACTGCCAAGCTTGGGGGAGTGCCCCGGTATCATATCACCATCACTTTTATCTTTACCGTTTTTCTTAGTTCGATCCTTTTGGTAATATCTTGATCTAATAGAATAAAGTTTATGGCATGATCTAGTTGTGAGTTTTGCTTTATGATCCTTCTATGTAATCGAGCACGTGAGCTATATATAATAAAGATTAGTGTTGAGTCAAGGGCTTGATTATTTTGCCATGATCCTGAGTGAATAAAAGAAAAGAGAAATAAATAAAAAGGAAACAAAGGGATCATATGGATCTTTTGGAGAGTAATGAGCTCACATAGAAAAAGTATGATGAATAAAAGTTGTTGAGAGTTGACAAACATAGTTTTGATCATCATTGCAATTAATAGGAAGTAATAAAGAAAGAGAGATATTCACATATAAATATACTATCTTGGACATCTTTTATGATTGTGAGCGCTCATTAAAATATGACATGCTAAAAGAGTTGACGTTGGACAAGGAAGACAACATAATGGTTATGTTTTCTTACATCTGAGATAAATTATATTGTCATGGATAATCCAACATGGTTGAGCTTGCATTTCCCCCTCATGCTAGCCAAATTCAACGCACCAAGTAGAGATACTACTTGTGCTTCCAAATACCCTTAAACCAGTTTTGCCATGAGAGTCCACCATACCTACCTATGGATTGAGTAAGATCCTCAAAGTAAGTTGTCATCGGTGCAAGCAATAAAATTGCTCTCTAAATATGTATGAATTATTAGTGTGGGAGAAAATAAGCTTTATACGATCGTGTGATATGGAAGAAATAAAAGCGACAGACTGCATAATAAAGGTCCATATCACAAGTGGCAATATAAAGTGACGTTCTTTCGCATTAAGATTTCGTGCATCCAACTATAAAAGCGCATGGCAACCTCTGCTTCCCTCTATGAAGGGCCTATATTTTACTTTTATCTCATACCTTGCATAAGAGTCATGGTGATCTTCACCCTTCCTTTTTACATTTTTCCTTTGGCAAGCACAGTATGTTGGAAAGATCCTGGTATATATGGCTAATCAGATGTGAGTTTTCATGAACTATTATTGTTGACATTACCCTTGAGGTAAAACGTTGGGAGGCAAAACTATAAGCCCCTATCTTTCTCTGTGTCCGATTAAAACTCCATACCCATAAGTATTGCGTGAGTGTCAGCAATTGTGAAAGACTATATGATAGTTAGTATGTGGACTTGCTGAAAAGCTCTTATATATTGACTCTTTCCTATGTTATGATAAATTGCAATTGCTCCAATGACTGAGAGTATAGTTTTTTAGCTTTCAATGAAGTTTACGATTCATACTTGAAATTGTGATTGAATTGTTACTTTAGCATAAGAGATCATATGGCTATATATATATATGTATGTATATATGTGTGTGTGTGTAAAGTGTTGTTCTAAGAATGATCAAGATACCCTCATGTCCGTATTTTACTTTTATCGACACCTCTATCTCCAAACATGTGGACATATTTTTCGATTTCGGCTTTCGCTTGAGGACAAGCGAGGTCTAAGCTTGGGGGTGTTGATACGTCCATCTTGCATCATGCTTTTATATCGATAATTATTGCATTATGGGCTGTTATTATACATTATGTCACAATACTTATGCCTATTCTCTCTTATTTTACAAGGTTTACATAAAGAGGGAGAATGCCGGCAGCTGGGATTCTGGGCTGGAAAAGGAGCAAATATTAGAGACCTATTCTGCACATCTCCAAAAGTCCTGAAACTTCACAGAAGACGTTTTTAGAATATATAAAAAATACTGAGCGCAAGAAGTTCACCAGGGGGGCCACACCCTGCCCACGAGGGTGGGGGGCGCGCCCTACCCCCTGGGCGCGCCCCCCTTCCTCGTGGGCCCCTTGGTGGCCCTCCGATGGCCATCTTCTGCTATATGAAGTCTTTCGATGAGAAAAAAATCATAAGCAATCTTCTCGGACGAAACTCCGCCACCACGAGGCGGAACCTTGGCGGAACCAATCTAGGGTTCTGGCGGAGCTGTTCTGCCGAGGAAACTTCCCTCCGGGAGGGGGAAATCATCGCCATCATCATCACCAACGCTCCTCTCATCGGGAGAGGGCAATCTCCATCAACATCTTCACTAGCACCATCTCCTCGAAAAACCCTAGTTCATCTCTTGTATCCAATTCTTGTCTCCAAGTCCGGGATTGGTACTAGTAGGTTGCTAGTAGTGTTAATTACTCCTTGTAGTTGATGCTAGTTGGTTTATTTGTTGGAAGATCATATGTTCAGATCCTATATGCATATTAATACCCCTCTCATTATGAACATGATTATGCTTTGTGAGTAGTTATGTTTGTTCCTGAGGAGATGGGAGAAGTCTTGCTATTAGTAGTCATGTGAATTTGGTATTCGTTCGATATTTTGATGAGATGTATGTTGTCTCTCCTCTAGTGGTGTTATGTGAACATCGACTACATAACACTTCACCATTATTTGGGCCTAGAGTAAGGCATTGGGAAGTAATAAGTAGATGATGGGTTGCTAGAGTGACAGAAGCTTAAACCCTAGTTTATGCGTTGCTTCGTAAGGGGCTGATTTGGATCCATATGTTTCATGCTATGGTTAGGTTTACCTTAGTACTTTTGTTGTAGTTGCGGATGCTTGCAATAGAGGTTAATCATAAGTGGGATACTTCTCCAAGTAAGGGCAATACCCAAGCACCGGTCCACCCACATACCAAATTATCAAAGTACCGAACGCGAATCATATGAACGTGACGAAAACTAGCTTGACGATATTCCCATGTGTCCTCAGGAGCGCTTTTCTCTATATAAGAGTTTGTCCAGGCTTGTCCTTTGCTACAAAAAGGATTGGGCCACCTTGCTGCACTTTATTTACTTTTGTTACTTGTTGCTCGTTACACATTATCCTATCACAAAACTATCTGTTACCACTTATTTCAGTACTTGCAGAGAATATCTTGCTAGAAACCGCTTATCATTTCCTTCTGCTCCTCGTTGGGTTCGACACTCTTACTTATCGAAAGGACTAAGATAGATCCCCTATACTTGTGGGTCATCAACGACACCTTATAAACTGTGGTTTGGCAAGAAACCCAAGTTGTCATTTCTTAAAGTTTGGGGTTGCGATGCTTATGGGAAAAAGCTTCAACCTGATAAGCTCGAACCCAAATCAGAGAAATGTGTCTTCATAGGATACCCGAAGGAGAATGTTGGGTATACCTTCTATCATAGATCCGAAGGCAAGATATTCGTTGCTAAGAATGGATCCTTTCTAGAGAAGGAGTTTCTCTCGAAAGAAGTGAGTGCGGGGAAAGTAGAACTTGACGAGGTAATTGTACCTTCTCCCTTATTAGAAAGTAGTTCATCACTGAAATCAGTTCTAGTGATTCCTACACTAGTAAGTGAGGAAGCTAATGATGATGATCATGAAACTTCTGATCAAGTTACTACCGAACCTCGTAGGTCAACCAGAGTAAGATCCGCACCAGAGTGGTACAGTAATCCTGTTCTGGAAGTCATGTTACTTGACCATGACGAACCTACGAACTATGAGGAAGTGATGATGAGCCCAAATTCCGCAAAATGGCTTGAAGCCATGAAATCTGAGATGGGACACATGTATGAGAACAAAGTGTGGACTTTGGTTGACTTGCCCGATGATCAGTAGGCCATAGAGAATAAATGGATCTTCAAGAAGAAGACTGACGCTGATGGTAATGTTACTATCTACAAAGCTCGACTTGCTGCAGAAGGTTTTCGACAAGTTCAAGGAGTTGACTACGATGAGACCTTCTCACCCGTAGCGATGCTTAAGTCCGTCTGAATCATGTTGGAAATTGCCGCATTTTATGATTATGAAATTTGGCAAATGGATGTCAAAACTGCATTCCTTAATGGATGCCTTAAAGAAGAGTTGTATATGATGCAACCAGAAGGTTTTGTCGATCCAAAAGGTGCTAACAAAGTATGCAAGCTCCAGCGATCCATTTATGGACTGGCGCAAGACTCTCGGAGTTGGAATATATGCTTTGATAGTGTGATCAAAGCATATGGTTTTATACAGACTTTTGGAGAAGCCTGTATTTACAAAAAGGTGAGTGGGAGCTCCGTAGCATTTCTGATATTATATGTAGATGACATATTATTGATCAGAAATGATACTGAATTTCTGAATAGCATAAAAGGATACTTGAATAAGAATTTTTCAATGAAAGACCTTGGTGAAGCTGCTTATATATTGGGCATCAAGATCTATAGAGATAGATCAAGACACTTAATTGGACTTTCACAAAGCACATACCTTGATAAAGTTTTGAAGAAGTTCAAAATGGATCACGCAAAGAAAGGGTTCTTGCCTGTATTACAAGGTGTGAAGTTGAGTCAGACTCAATGCCCGACCACTACAGAAGATAGAGAGAAAATGAAAGGTGTTCCCTATGCTACAACCATAGGCTCTATCATCAATGCAATGTTGTGTACCAGACCTGATGCGTGCCTTGCTATAAGTTTAGCAGGGAGGTACCAAAGTAATCCAGGAGTGGATCACTGGACAGCAGTCAAGAACATCCTGAAATACCTGAAAAGGACTAAGGATATGTTTCTCGTTTATGGAGGTGACAAAGAGCTCGTCATAAATGGTTACATCGATGCAAGCTTTGACACTGATCCGGATGACTCTAAGTCACAAACCGGATACGTGTTTTAATTAAATGGTGGAGCTATCAGTTGGTGTAGTTCCAAGCAGAGCTTCGTGGCGGGATCTACGTGTGAAGCGGAATACATAGCTCCTTCGGAAGAAGCAAATGAAGGAGTCTGGATGAAGGAGTTCATATCCGATCTAGTGTCATACCTAGTGCATCGGGTCCAATGAAATTCTTTGACAATATGGGTGCAATTGCCTTGGCAAAGGAATCCATATTTCACAAGAGAACCAAGCACATCAAGAGACGCTTCAATTCCATCCGCGATCAAGTCAAGGAGGGAGACATAGAGATTCCCAAGATACATACAGATATGAATGTTGCAGACCCGTTGACTAAGCCTCTCTCACGAGCAAAACATGATCAGCACCAAGACTCCATGGGTGTTAGAATCATTACAATGTAATCTAGATTATTGACTCTAGTGCAAGTGGGAGACTGAAGGAAATATGACCTAGAGGCAATAATAAAGTTGTTATTTATATTTCCTTATATCATGATAAATATTTATTATTCATGCTAGAATTGTATTAACCGGAAACTTTGTACATGTGTGAATACATAGACAAATAGAGTGTCACTAGTTTGCCTCTACTTAACTAGCTCGTTGAATCAATGATGGTTATGTTTCCTAACCATAGACATGAGTTGTCATTTGATTAACGGGATCACATCGTTAGAGAATGATGTGATTGACTTGACCCATCCGTTAACTTAGCACGATGATCGTTTAGTTTGTTGCTATTGCTTTCTCCATAACTATACATGTTCCTATGACTATGAGATCATGCAACTCCCGAGTACCGGAGGAACACTTTGTGTGCTACCAAACGTCACAACGTAACTGGGTGATTATAAAGGTGCTCTACAGGTGTCTCCGATGGTGTTTGTTGAGTTGGCATGGATCAAGATTAGGATTTGTCACTCCGATTGTCAGAGAGGTATCTTTGGGCCCTCTTGGTAATGTACATCACTATAAGCCTTGCAAGCAATGTAGCTAATGAGTTAGTTATGGGATGTAGCATTACGGAACGAGTAAAGAGACTTTCCGGTAACGAGATTGAACTAGGTATTGAGATACCGACGATCGAATCTCGGGCAAGTAACATACCGATGACAAAGGGAACAACATATATCGTTATGCGGTTTGACCGGTAAAGATCTTTGTAGAATATGTAGGAACCAATATGAGCATCCAGGTTCCACTATTGGTTACTGACCGGAGACATGTCTCAGTCATGTCTACATAGTTCTCGAACCCATAGGGTCCACACGCTTAAAATTCGATGATGATCGGTATTATGAGTTTATGTGTTTTGATGTACCGAAGGTAGTTCGGAGTCCCGGATTTGATCACAGACATAACGAGGAGTCTCGAAATGGTCGAGACATAAAGATCGATATATTGGAAGCCTATGTTTGGACATCGGAATGGCTCCGGATGAATTCGGGCATTTTTCGGAGTACTGGGAGGTTACCGGAACCCCCCGGGGAGTATATGGGCCTTATTGGGCCTTAGTGGAAAAGAGGAGAGGGAAAGAAAAGGTGGGAGGCATGCCCCCTATCCCAATACGAATTGGGAGGGGGCCGCCTCCCTTTCCTTTCTCCTCTCCTCCCCTTCCTTCTCTCCTACTCCTACTACATGGAAGGGGGGAATCCTACTCCCGGTGGGAGTAGGACTCCCCTAGGGCGCGCCATAGAGAGGGTCGGCCCCTTCCTTCCTCCACTCCTTTATATACGGGGGAGGGGGCACCCCATAGACACACAAGTTGATCATTGATCTTTTAGCCGTGTGCGGTGCCCCCATCCACCATAATCCACCTCGGTAATATCGTAGCGGTGCTTAGGTGAAGCCCTGTTCCGGTAGCAACATCATCACCGTCATCACGCCGTCTTGCTAACGAAGCTCTTCCTCAAAGCTCTACTGGATCGTGGGTTCGCGGGACGTCACCGAGCCGAACATGTGCAGATCACAGAGGTGTCGTACCTTCAGTGCTAGATCGGTCGATC
This sequence comes from Triticum urartu, assembly GCF_003073215.2. Lineage (NCBI taxonomy): Eukaryota > Viridiplantae > Streptophyta > Magnoliopsida > Poales > Poaceae > Triticum > Triticum urartu. Next base: position 32,763 of record NW_024113734.1, read on the forward strand.
ATGAAGACGTACGACTACATCAACCACGTTGCGATAACGCTTCCGCTTACGGTCTACGAGGGTACGTAGACAATACTCTCCCCTCTCATTGCTATGCATCACCACGATCTTGTGTGTGCATAGGAGTTTTTTTGAAATTACTGTGTTCCCCAACAAAATGTTTCTTATAAGCATGCCACTTTTTGCGGAGTGAATTGGGAGTGCCTTTGCACACCAAAAAGGGAGGATAGATTTTATAAGAAGCATAAATATTTAGAAATGAAAAGGTTGCAAGAGAGGCTAGATGATTGTGCTGAAAGATGTAATTTTTTTGACACCCTTGTGAACTTTACAATGAATGTGGTCATTTAAATCTCCAATGCAAATTCTTTCATGATCATCATGTCTAAAAATTGTGATAACTTGATTACCCTTGAGCATTATAAAGAGCTTAGTCTTATTTTGGGGTACGAAGAAATGAAACATATAACTAAGGTTTTTCCAAATCCCGAGATGTTTCTTGATTTTGATCTAGAGGAAATTTATATGTTTTGTACGGTAAATTGCATTGAGAATCCTTATATTGCCAACTATCTAAAGACAAGAAAACACATAGAATATGAAGAGAGTACTAATGAAAGGGAAAATATTTCCCAATACCCTCCTAGTGTTTATTATGATGAATCAGGTAACGGGGAGGAGCTTCCTATCCAATCAATCTCTTCAAGAAGAAGCTTGAAAGAATTAATTAAACCCACACATGGTGTGGTGAAGAAGAAGAAAAGAAGAAAGAATAGAGGTAAAAAGGTATCTCTCCCAAATAAAGTTGCTCCCATCACCATTGTGCCTCATGAAAGTGAATCAAATATGTTGATGGAGGATGATGATATTAATGATGATTTTGTTATGCCTATTGCTTATTGTGATGATTATGATTGGGAGGACAATGATATCAATTATGATCTTGAAAATATTTTTAGCACTTGCTTGGAAGAATATGATAATAATGTTTGCTATACTATTGGTGCCATTCATGCTATTGATAAGAATGATTGTGATGATATGCAAAACCACAAGCTTGGGGATGCTATGTTTGATGAGTATGATATGTTTGAAGATTTATTTGCTGGAAATAATGCTTGTCCTAAGCTTGGGGATGCTTTGCTTAATGAATATGATCCTTTGATTCCTTCTACTTTCGATAAGAAAATTTATTATGATGATAGCATGCCTCCTATTTATGATGATTACATCGATGAAAGTGGGTTTGGAAGAGTGTCAACTCTAGGTAGTAGTGATCCCACTATTTTGGAGGGTGTTGAATCTTATTACAATATTGATGAAAGTGGATCTGGAGAGGTCATGACTTTATTTAGTGATACATCCACTATTTTGGAAGAGGTTTCAATTGATTATGACAATGAAGTTGCTATCTATGATGATTATCATGATGACATGTATGCCGTAAAGATTAATAAATTTTCTATGCTTGTGCATCATGAAAAGAGTGCTGTATGTGATAGTTATATTGTTGAATCCATTCATGATGCCTCTGAAAATTATTATGAGAAAGGAACTTATGCCCTTACATATCACAATAATATCAAGTTTCTTCTCTATGTGTTGATTGTTTTGAAGTTGCACTTGTTTTGCCTTCCTATGCAAGTTGATTCTTGTTCCCATAAGTTGTTTGCTCACAAAATACCTTTGCATAGGAAGTGGGTTAGACCTAAATGTGCTAGTCATATGCTTCATGATGCTCTCTTCATGTTTCAATTCTTATCTTTTATGCGAGCATCATTGTAATCATCATGCCTAGCTTAAAAGGCATAAAAGAAAATCGCTTGTTGGGAGACAACGCAACACTTTTACCTACTGTTTTTGTGTGTTCACATGATTATGCTACTGTATTGATCATGTTTTATTGCTTCTGTTTCAATAAAGTGCCAAGTAAAGCCTTTAGGATCATGTTGGGTGATAGTTGCTTTGATCTTGCTGAAAAACAGAAACTTCTGCGGTGAGGAAAACAATTCTCATTTTTAACAGGAGGGTAATAAAATGTTGATTCTTTTTGCAAAAGATTAATAGACAAATTTCTCAAGTTGTCCTAATTTGTCAGAATTTTTGGAGTAGCAGAAGTATGGTTTGAGTATAGATTACTACAGACTGTTCTGTTTTTGACAAATTCTGTTTTCAATGCATAGTTTGCTTATTTTGTAGTTTCTATGGCTTATATTGCTCAATATAAATTGTAGAAATGATATGATAGAGTAGGAATTGTGTGAGAACAATTATGTATCTTGTCTTTGGCAGTACCAAAAGTGGAATGATTTGCTATTTATCATACTAACCTATCTCACAAAGTTCCATGATGATAAGGAGAATAAGGAGTGACACACTACAAAAAAAGACACATCCGTGACATTTTGGGCCGAATGAAATTTTTTTGTCATACTTATGACACTTCTATGATGATAATTGTGACAAAACCCGGTATTGTCACATCCCTAGCTTCTGGTACTGCCTGGTGTTTTACATCTTGTTGCATCATGTTTACATTCTATTTAAGTTGAAATGGGGATTGACTAAACCCTAGCATCAGAAAGAATTCAACTAGGTTCAAATAAAAATATTTTCAATGAACCCAAAATGCCTTCCCAAAAATGTTCATCATCTTTGGATTGGTCTTAAACCTGTGCCAAAAATATTGCACATTTTTCTAGGTCAATTGGGGGTCACTGAATTAAATCATATAGTATTTGCATTTGGGCATTTAAATCTTATAAAATATATTAAATGGCCAAATAATCGCAGACTGAAATGTTTACTGTTGGAAATATTCCAAACAGTGGCCACAGTCAGTTGCATGATTTTTGGAAATGTTGTGCCATTTTTAATAAAGCCAAACACAATTACAGAAAATAGAAAAACAGAAATAAAAGAGAGAGAGAGAGAGTTACCTGGCTTACCTGTCGCAGCCCAGCTGGCCAGCCCACCTGGCGGACCAGCCCACCACCGCCTCCTCCCCTGTCATCTTCCTCCTCTACCAGGGGGACGAGCGTGTGCCCGACGCGCGCGCGCATGCGCGAGGCCACCTCCTGCTTACTTGCTCGCCGCTGGAGGCACCCAAGGGCGCCACGCACTCCCCCTCGCCCTCCTCGACTGCTTGCTCATCCCCATCCCCTCTCTGACTCTCTCTCTCTCCTGTGACCGTCTAGACGCACCATGACCGCCGACGAGAACCACCGTGGTCACAGCTACTCGCTCGCCCCGCCGTCATTCCCACGAGCTCTGCGACGTCGTCCTCGTCTTCTCCACCGAGCCAGGCAAGCAGGGACTCACCGTAGCGTACTCATCACGCTTGCCTTTGACCTCGGGCGCCGCCGATCACCATCGCTGATTCGTCGTCCACAACCCATCCCCGAGCTCGCCAGCTGCACCAACAGAACTGCAGCGAGCTCATGCCTATTTTCCCCCTGTTCTTCTCGCCCTTCGTGTGCCGTAGACAGGTTAACCATCGAGGCCGAAAGCTTCTCGCCGCCGGCCAGGCGTAGCCGTGGTCACAGCCGCAGCGGCTCATGTTCGAGAACGCTCCCGTGCTCCGCATGTTCCTAGGAGGCTGTAGCTCCCACCAGTTCCTCCTCCTGCGCACCCTAGCGTCGAGCCCGACCTAGCCCGATCTCCGGCCGCCACCGTTGAGGTCGCCGCCGCCGTTTCCGGCCACCCCAGCTGCTGACTTCGGTTCCGTTGGATGCGGAAGAGCGCCAACTACGCGTAGAGCGCCTCTCCGCCGGTTGTTTGGCACCGGACGGCAAAACCCGACGCCCTCCGCCGCGTCTGTCGTCGCCGGCGTCGAGCCGTGGACCAAGTCCGGCGTGTTTGAACCCGCTGACCAGGGGTTTGACCTCCCCTGGCTGACTGACATGTCGGCCAGTCCCCTGTTTAATTAGTGTTAGGTTTAGTTAGTGCTAATTAACTTAGTTAAGTAGATTAGACACAGACATGCGGGCCCAGGCTCTAATTAAACTTAGGTTAGTTAGTTAGTCACTGACCAGTGGGCCCCACTGGTCAGGTTTGACCTGGACGGCTCCTGTTGACCTGCTGACATCAGCATGACCTAATGCTGATGCAGTAATACATTTTTTGGATTTATTAATAATCAGGAAATTCCAGAAAATATCCAAAACTTCAAAAATTCATAGAAATTAATATATAGCTCCAAATGAAATAAATTATATATGAAAAATGATCAGAAAAATTCAAGGAATCCATGTGTACCATTTCCATGCATGTTTGAACAATGTTTGTCCTCTGTTTTGGACAAAACGAATAAAGGGCATTTAAATAATCATATATGGAGTTGGAATTTGAATCATGTATCCAAACCAACTTCATTTAAATCATAGCTAGATGCATTAGCTCAAATCACAGCATATTGCCATGTCATGATCATGCATCATATTGTGGCATTGCATTGATTGTGTTCTTTCTCAGTTGCCGGTGTTTGTCCCCTCTCGGTAGACGTGTACCGACAACGAGAACGATGACACCGATGAAGTGTGTTCCTCTTCAGAAGTGTTAGGCAAGCAAAACCCCGTTGTTCATTCCGATACAATCCCACTCTCTTGCTCATGCTCTCTTTTACTACATTAGGACAACCATGATTCAACGGTTACATGCTGCGGTAGTTGAACCCCTTTCCTCTGCATGACCTGTCATTGCCACAGTAAATAGATGAAACCCACTAGCATGAGTAGGAATTGTTTGAGCCCTGATGTGCCTACTCATTCATGCTTGTTGTCATGCCTGCTACTGCTTAGAGTTGAGTCAGGTCTGATTCATCGGGAATGAATTGGAACATGGTGAACATGTCCTACCGTTGAGAGCTAAGTGTGTGAACACGATTTGGTAAAGGTAGCGGTGAGAGGCCATGTAGGAATACATGGTGGGTTGTCTCATTGCAGCCGTTCTCAGGAACTGAGCTCGGTGTTTGTGATCCATGAACAGTTACTACCACACATTGGGTTCCGGTAACTCGACCCCTCTCGGCTTATTAATCAACTCGATCTCTGTCCAGGAGTTGCAACTAGTTTCTGGTGTTTGTAGGTAGTGTTAGTAGTCTACCAAGTGGCACCCGGTATAGGTGGGCTTGGGACAGACTAGGCACAGTGGCATGGTGTACCAAGTGGCACCCGGATGGTGGGCTTGGGAACCCTTCTCACATCGTTCGGGGCCGTGAGGGACACCCCGGCCGGATCTCCTTGCGGATGGAACCCGAATAGGCGATAAACCTGGACGAGAGACTTGTGTGGTTAGTCAGGTCATGGCCGACTCCCTCGCCAGGCTTCCGCTTGAAGGTTGCTGAGGTACACGACGTGTACATGGTGGTAAGTGTCGAGAACGTGTGTGAAGAAGTACACCCCTGCAGGGTTATTATTATCTATTCGAATAGTCGGATTCCTCGGATATGGAAACTTGGACCCCTTGCATCGTTCGTAGACAAGTGAAAGTGGATACTCTAAAATGCGCAAGATAAGCGTGAGTGCTATGCATGGCGTTCTCGTAGGGAGACGGGAGTGGATCCATAGTGGTGTATTGATATGGTGAATATGTGGACTCGTGTGCGCCACCTCAAAGAGTTATTTGCAGTAGTAGTTCAGGTTACCTACTGAGTCAAAGCTGGCTTGCTGCAGTTAAACTCCACCACCCCCTTTGTTGCTACCAATGCATATGTAGTTAGTTCTGATGTAAGTCTTGCTGGGTACATCTCTACTCACATTTGCTTAATTTATGTTTTGCAGAGAGACTTCAGTCTCGCTAGTAGTTCCACGTGGACTTCGACGTTTAGCTTGATACCTCAGCTACGATCTTGTGCCCTCGGCAGGATCTGGTAGATAGTCAGGCTTCTCAGCCTTTTTCATTTGTAGAAGTCTGTACTCAGACATGTTAAGCTTCCGCATGTGCTTTGACTTGTATGCTCTGAATGTTGGGTCATGAGACCCATGTTTGTATTATCTGGCTCTTTGGAGCCTAATGAATAAATACTTGAGTCGTAGAGTTATGTTGTGATGCCATGTTGTATTTACACATATCGAGCATATTGTGTGTATGATTGAAATGCTTGGTATGTGTGGGATCCGACAACCTAGTTGTTCATCCTTGGTAGCCTCTCTTATGGGGAAATGTAGTCTTGTGCTTCCATGAGCCATAGTAGTCCGCTACAGCTCGGTTCACCGGAGTCCTGCTAGCCCAACACTACTTCTCTGGAACATTTAGACTGGCCGGCATGTGGTTCACTTTGTTCCTGTGTCTGTCCCTTCGGGGAAATGTCATGCGGTGACATCCGGAGTCCTGCTAGCATGCTACAGCCCAGGTTCCCAGAGTCCTGTTAGCCCAGTTGCTACAGCCCGGATTCACACGCTGCTGACTGACATGCTCGATGTTGATTCATGTATGTCTGTCCCCATAAGTTAGTGCCACTTTGGGTTCATGACTAGTCATGTCGGCCCGGGTTCTCTGTCATATGGATGCTAGCGACACTATCATATACATGAGCCAAAAGGCGCAAACGGTCCCGGGCCATGGTAAGGCGACACCCGTGGGGATACCGTGCGTGAGGCCGCAAAGTGATATGAGGTGTTAAAGGCTAGATTGGTGTGACTTAGAATCGGGGTCCTGACAGGTATCATCATAGATATGGTGGGCTCCTACTTCTATGAAAAAAATCAGTACAGAAAATGGGCTTTTCATCCTAGGCGGGCCGGAGACGCAACTGCATGACATTCTTTGGTCCGTCCATGACGGAAAAAACCATGGTAGAAGTGAGGGCGAGGAAAATATCGGGGTGTTCCTGGTTACGGTGGGTGGTCGGGGCCGAGCGATGCGCATTTCTCTCATACACACATGTGCATGGGTGCGAGGCATTGGGCTCTAACTGAACTCGAGCGAGGCGTTCGGTTACTGAACCCGAGCGATTGCACTGCAGGCTATGCATTACTGAACCCGAGCGATCAATCGATGGCTGTTAACTGAACCTAATCGAGCGATTCCTATGCTACTGCTGCTAACTGAAGCCGATCGATGCTGCCTTTGGATGAACAGTCAGCGTTGCTGGGGGGTTTAGATGAACAGTTCCCGGTGGGGGTGCATGAACAGGACCCCGTGGTGTTGCCTCTGGATGAACAGGACCCCGATCAATCGAGCCGGTTGGGGTTGGATGAACAAGACCCCGTGGAGGGCTGGATGAACAGAGCGACCCCGTGGAGGGCTGGATGAACAGTAGACGGTGGAGGGCTGGATGAACAGTAGCCCATGGAGGGGTGGTTGACCAGGAGCCCGTGGAGAGGGCTGGTTGAACAGTAGTCGGTGGAGTAGCGCGTGGTGGAGGCTGGATGAACAGGAGCCCGTGGATGAACAGTCGTAGGTGGAGGCTGGAGGAGGTCGACGGTGGATGAACAGTAGCCCGTGGAGGCTGGACGGGGTCGACAGTGGAGATGAACAGTATCCCGTGGAGTCCCGTTTTGCGGTATGCCACACCCCTCCCGATGAACAGGACCCCCATTTCGACCATATCGCTCCAACACAAGTCTGTTTCCTCTGTTTTGCGGTACGCCACACCCCTCCCGATGAACAAGACCCCCGTTTCGACTGTAGGAGGTCCGTTTCCTCCGTTTTCTGGTATGCCAGACCCCTCCCGATGAACAGGACCCTGTTTCGACCGTGGCCGGTCAAACACAAGGCCATTTCCTCGATTCTGCGGTACGCCAGGCCTCGTTTCCATCGGCTGTTCCATCCAAGCCCTCTCGATGAACACGACGACGCATTCTGTTCCGACCCAGCCGGTTGGCTCCCCATGAACACGATGACGGCGTTGTTTCTCCGTTCCGGCCCAGCCATGTACACGAGCCCTGGTCGTACGTATGCGCGAGTAGGCGTTCGAGACCCCGCTCGTATGTACGTACGTGGCCATATTTTCTTTCTTGCACACTGGCCGCTGTACGTACGTGTACATGCTACATGCGCGCCTCTACATCGACCAGTATGTACGTACACGTTCTCTACCAGAATGACAGCGCTATCTACGCTTCGACCAGGTGGGTCCCGACTGTCAGGCACTTCCTTGCGTGCGAAGATATAGCTAGTGGGTCCTAGCAGTCAAGGGGATGAATCATTTTTTTGCCCGGATGCACTTCCTTGCGTGTGAAGATGTAGCCGGTGGGTCCTAGCAGTCAGGGGGGAAACTTTTTTTTTGTGAAATACGGTGGCACGTCCGGTGGGTCCCCGCTGTCAGGTGGAGGAATAATTATTTTGCTCGTAATAAGGAGGCACTTCCTTGCGGCTGCCGTGGACCCAGCTGTCAGCCTCTCCACGTACAGTACTCTTCCGATGGAAGTCGATCGTTGACCACATTGACCACGCCACGCCGAGAGCACCACGGCGGTGGACGACTGAGACATCCATTTTGCATCATGCTTTTATATCAATATTTATTGCATTATGGGCTGCTATTACACATTATGTCACAATACTTATGCCTATTCTCTCTTATTTTACAAGGTTTACATAAAGAGGGAGAATGCCGACAGCTGGGATTCTGGGCTGGAAAAGGAGCAAATATTAGAGACCTATTATGCACAGCTCCAAAAGTCCTGAAACTTCACGGATGATGTTTTCCAAATATATAAAAAACATTGAGCGCAAGAACTTCACCATGGGGGCCACACCCTGCCCATGAGGGTGGGGGCGCGCCCTACCCCCTAGGCGCGCCCCCTACCTCGTGGGCCCCCTGGTGGCCCTTCGGTGACCATCTTCTGCTATATGGACTCTTTTGATGGGAAAAAAACATAATCCATCTTCTCGGACGAAACTCCGCCGCCACGAGGCGGAACCTTGGCGGAGCCAATCTAGGGTTCTGGCAGGGCTGTTCTGCCGGGGAAACTTCCCTCCTGGAGGGGGAAATCATCGCCATCGTCATCACCAACGCTCCTCTCATCGGGAGAGGGCAATCTCCATCAACATCTTCATCAGCACCATCTCATCTCAAAACCCTAGTTCATCTCTTGTATCCAATTCTTGTCTCCAAGTCCGGGATTGGTGCTAGTAGGTTGCTAGTATTGTTACTTACTCCTTGTAGTTGATGCTAGTTGGTTTAATTGGTGGAAGATCATAAGTTCAGATCCTATATGCACATTAATACCCCTCTGATTATGAACATGTTTATGCTTTGTGAGTAGTTACTTTTGTTCCTGAGGACATGGGAGAAGTCTTGCTATTAGTAGTCATGTGAATTTGGTATTCGTTCGATATTTTGATGAGATGTATGTTGTCTCTCCTCTAGTGGTGTTATGTGAACGTCGACTACATGACACTTCACCATTGTTTGGGCCTAGAGGAAGGCATCGGGAAGTAATAAGTAGATGATGGGTTGCTAGAGTGACAGAAGCTTAAACCTAGTTTATGTGTTGCTTCGTAAGGGGCTGATTTGGATCCATATGTTTCATGCTATGGTTAGGTTTACCTTAAAACTTTTGTTGTATTTGCGGATGCTTGCAATAGAGGTTAATCATAAGTGTGATGCTTTTCCAAGTAAGGGCAGCACCTAAGCACCGGTCCACCCACATACCAAATTATCAAAGTACCGAACGTGAATCATATGAGCGTGATGAAAACTAGCTTGATGATATTCCCATGTGTCCTCGGGGGCGCTTTACATCATATAAGAGTTTTTCCAGGCTTGTCCTTTGCTACAAAAAGGATTGGGCCACCTTGCTGCACCTTATTTACTTTTGTTACTTGTTGCTCGTTACAAATTATCCTATCACAAAACTATCTGTTACCACTTATTTCAATACTTGCAGAGAATACCTTGCTGGAAACCGCTTACTATTTCCTTCTGCTCCTCGTTGGGTTCGACACTCTTACTTATCGGAAGGACTATGATAGATACCCTTTACTTGTGGGTCATCAAGACTCTTTTCTGGCGCCGTTGCCGGGGAGTGAAGCGCCTTTGGTGGGTGGAATTTGGTAAGGAAAAATTTATATAGTGTGCTGAAATTTACTGTCACTTGTTACTATGGAAACTAATCCTCTTAGGGGCTTGTTCGGGGTATCTTCACCCCGACCAGTAGAGCAAAGAGTTGCTCCTCAACCTACCGAACCTACTGAAAATGAAAATGCTTGCTTTGAAATTCCTTTGGGTATGGTAGAAAAACTGCTAGCTAATCCTTTTTTAGGAGATGGAACAAAACATCCTGATGAGCATCTAATATATGTGGATGAAGTTTGTGGATTATTTAAGCTTGCAGGTGTACCCGGAGATGTTGTTAAGAAGAAGGTCTTCCCTTTATCTTTGAGGGGATATGCATCGACATGGTATAGGCTATGTGATGATATGGAGTCTTGGAACTACAAAAGACTGAAATTGGAATTTCATCAAAAGTTTTATCCTATGCATCTTGTTCATCGTGATCGCAATTATATATATAATGTTTGGCCTCGCGAAGGAGAAAGCATCGCTCAAGCTTGGGGGAGGCTTAAATCAATGTTATATTCATGCCCCAATCATGAGCTCTCAAGAAAAATGATTATTCAAAATTTTTATACTCGGCTTTCTGGTAACAATCGCACCATGCTTGATACTTCTTGTGCTGACTCTTTTATGATGAAGACTATTGAATTCAAATGGGATTTATTGGAAAGAATTAAACGCAACTCCGAAGATTGGGACCTCGACAATGGTAAGGAGTCAGGTATACACCTAGTTTTGATTGTGTTAAATCTTTTATGGATACCGATATTTTTCATAAATTTAGCACTAAATATGGATTTGACTCTGAGATAGTAGCGTCTTTCTGTGAATCTTTTGCTGCTTATGTTGATCTCCCCAAGGAGAAGTGGTTTAAATATCATCCTCCCATAGAAGTAAAAGTATCTGCACCTATTAAAGTTGAAGAAAAGACCATTACTTATAATGATCCTATTGTTCCTACTTCTTATGTTGAGAAACCACCTTTCCTTGTTAGGATAAAGGATCATGCTAAAGCTTCAACTGTGGTTTGTAAAAGCAATATTAAAACATATACACCACCTAAGCAAGTTAAAGTTGAACCTAATATTGCTATTGTTAAAGATCTCTTGTCTGATAATATAGATGGGCATGTTATTTATTTCTGTAATGAAACTGCTAGAATTACTAAACCCCGTGATACAGATAAACCTAGAGCTATGGTAGGCATGCCTGTTATTTCTGTTAAAATAGGAGATCATTGTTATCATGGCTTATGTGATATGGGTGCTAGTGCTAGTGCAATACCTTATTCTTTATACCAAGAAGTTATGCATGATATTGCACCTCCTGAGATGGAAGATATTGATGTTACAATTAAACTTGCTAATAGAGATACTATTTCACCAATGGGAATTGTTAGAGATGTTGAAGTCTTGTGTGGGAAAACTAAATATCCTGCTGATTTTCTTATTCTTGGTTCCCCACAAGATAGTTTTTGTCCCATTATATTTGGTAGACCCTTCTTAAATACTGTTAATGCTACCATTGATTGCAAAAGGGATGTTGTTACTGTCGGTTTAGATGATATGACTCATGAATTTAATTTTTCTAAATTTAATAGACAACACCGTGAAGAAGAATTACCTAGTAAGGATAAAATTATTGGTCTTGCTTCTATTGTCGTACCTCCTAGTGATCCTTTAGAACAATATTTGCTAGACCATGAAAATGATATGTTTATGAATGAAAGAAGGGAATTAGATGAAGTATTATTTAAACAAGAACCTATTCTGAAAAAATTTACTAGTTAAAATCCTAGGGGATCCTCCTCCACCCAAGGGTGATCCCGTGTTTGAGCTTAAACCGTTACCTGATACTCTTAAATATGCTTATCTTGATGAGAAAAAGATATACCCTGTTATTATTAGTGCTAACCTTTCAGAACATGAAGAAGAGAGATTATTAAAAATTGTGAAGAAGCACCGCGCTGCTATTGGGTATACTTTTGATGATCTTAAGGGCATTAGTCCCACTCTATGTCAACATAAAATTAATTTGGAAGAAGATGCTAAACCAGTTCGTGATCATCAACGCCGTCTGAATCCTAAAATGAAAGAAGTGGTAAGAAAGGAGATACTAAAGCTCCTTGAGGCAGGTATAATTTATCCCGTTGCTGATAGTAAGTGGGTAATTTATGTCCATTGTGTCCCTAAAAAGGGAGGTATTACTGTTGTTCCTAATGATAAAGATGAATTGATCCCTCAAAGAATTATTACTGGTTATAGGATGGTAATTGATTTCCGCAAATTAAATAAGGCTACTAAAAAAGATCATTACCCCTTACCTTTTATCGATCAAATGCTAGAAAGATTGTCTAAACATACACATTTTTGCTTTCTAGATGGTTATTCTGGTTTCTCTCAAATACCTATGTCAGCCAAAGATCAATCAAAGACTACTTTTACATGCCATTTTGGTACTTTTGCTTATAGACGTATGCCTTTTCATTTATGTAATGCACCTGCTACCTTTCAAAGATGCATGATGGCTATATTCTCTGACTTTTGTGAAAAGATTTGTGAGGTTTTCATGGACGACATTGTCGGATTTCGGGTTCCGGTAGACCCTTGAGATTCGAACATTGGGGTGCGCGCGGAGATCTCTCCCCTACCGATCTACGTCCAATCTCCTCGCGTGATCTAAGCTGAAAACAACGAACAACACAAGGGACACAAGGTTTATACTGGTTCGGGCCACCGTTGTGGTGTAATACCCTACTCCAGTGTGTGGTGTGGTGGATTGCCTCAGGGGCTGATGAGGAATAGTACAAGGGAAGAACAGCCTCGCGAGAGGTGTTCTTGAGCTAGTGCGATGAACTGCTTGGGTGAGTTCAATCGCCTCTCTCTCTATCTATCTCTCTAGATGGGTGGGTATGTCCCGAGATGTCCCAGATGTCCTTCCTTTGTGGTGGCTAGCTCTATTTATAGAGGCCCTGGGCCTCTCCCCAAATAATGAGCGGGGAGGGCGCCAACAATTGGCCATTTTGAAGGGGAACATCTAGTACAAGTTATCCTAACCAAAGGTGGTCTTCGGCTGCCAAAAGCACTGGTGATGACGGTGTCTTGGGCTCCACGGTGACCTCCGTCCTACCGCTCTGCAGGTCTTGGTCTCGTTGCACCGGAATGGTAACCTTTGCCCGATGCCTTGGCCTGTGCTTGCCCCCTTTGCACCAAAGGGGAAACAAGGACACTGCGCAGGCCGGCGCCTGCCTGGCGCCCGCCTGGTCTCGATCGTCATGGCTTGCGTTACGGGCTCCTCGCGAGGTACCCCTGCCTTGATCTCTCCGCTTCCTCGTGAGCCTGCCTGATGAGGCTGCTTCTAAGGAGGCTTCCGGTCGTCCGCCCCATGAGGCTTGGCCCCTTGCGAGGGTCTTGAGCTTGTGCTGATGAAGATGGGCCGCGCTGGGCCCCCACTTGAGCCACGCCGCAGGCCGCAGGCAGGCAAGTCTGGAGACCCCCATTCCCAGAACGCCGACAGTAGCCCCCGGGCCCAAGGCGCGCCCGGGTTTGCCCTAGTAGGGAAGCGAAGGGGCGAGCGCGAAGCGCCGTGGGCCCCAAAAGCCTGCGGCCTCGGGTGCCGCGTGGCGATTGATTGGACGTGAGCATCTGCACTTCCCCACGACACCTTGTTGCGCGCCCGGCTAAGCGGACCCATAGTTGAACACAGTTGTTCCTCCTTTCCGCTGCTCGCTCGCCTTCTACCTTCCCTTCCTCTTTGAGCTCCAGCCTCCGCCGTCAACCCGGCTCGAGTTCTTCCTTCTCTTCACCGCCATGGCGCCGACGAAGAAAGGAAGGGGAAAGAAGCCCGCGCCTTCATTCCGCACACCTCCGACAGCGGCCCCCGCCGTTGCTCGGTCAATCATACTCAATCCAGAAGCCTTGAACAAGGTCCGCTCCGCCCTTGACACGATCTTCAACGAGTGCGGCAGGACCACAGTCTGGCCTGCGTCCCATGCCTCCCTTGATAGGATCGTCACGGAGGTCCGATTCTTCGTTGATGCCCTATGGGCGGGTCTGGTTCCCCCTTTTCCGCCTTCTTCAATGCGGTGCTCTCCCATTATCAGATCCGTATGATGCACCTCAGGCCGGAGTCCATTACCCTTCTGGCTGTCTTTGCTTTTGTTTGTGAGGCGATGATAGGCATTCCTCCTTCCATTGCCCTGCTACGCCACTTCTTTTCCTTGCGCCGGAGCGACCCCACTCAATGCTCAGGGTGCGTGAGCTTCTTCGCCGTGCCAGAGACGGCCGCTTCAGGAATCGACTTCAGCCTTCCTTCTCCTAAGGCCAGGTTCAGGGAGCGGTGGCTATACGTGGACGTCGGAGTGCCCAATCCTCTGTTCTCGCACCCGACCTCGCCTGCTGTTCCCCATGCGGGTTGGGATCATGAGGTGCTCGCGAGCCCCTGGCTCGCCTTCGTCTGGCGCCGCTTCCAGAGTTTGAGGGCGCTCAATGTGACATCGCCCAAGGTGGTGAAGGAGTTCCTCCAATGTCGCATTGCTCCTCTCCAGCGCCACTCTCGCCGGATGTGGGACTTTGCGGGGCACAGAGACCGCATGCGACTTCAGGAGGAGGACTTGGCGCCTGAAGCGCTGCGGACGATGCTCAGGGTCTTGACTGGCGATCCTTCCCTAGGCAGCCTTCGGAGTAATGGTGTCCTCTTGTATCTTTGCTCTGGCAGGACCGATTTTGTGAGGCAGATGCCCAGCTTCGACGAGTGGGGACTGCGCCCTGCTGGCTTCATGGGGCCCCATGAGAACCCAGCCGCCATGGTTGCTTCCCTTGCCGCCCACAGCAGTCCTTCCTCAGGCGACAGGGCGGGGAGACGAGAACCGGCGGGATTTGAGGCGACCGATGTCGAGGTGCCGACGCCGCGAGAAGTGTTGAAGGCGGCGTCTCCCGAGGCCCACCCTGGAGCAGCAGCAGGTGCGGAGTCACGGCCTATGGTTCCTGAGGCCGGGGCCCCCGAGGGCCCTAGCCGTTCCTCGCGAGGCGACGCCTGACGGCGCCCCCAGGCTGACTCCTCCAACGCTGATCGTCTTTTTGCTTCTTCCGCACCAGAGGCCGACCCCTGCACCAAGCGCTTAGGTCGGTTCCGCGTAGACTTCGAGGCCCTCCGCAAGAGGAAGGAGGCCTTGGGTGGCAACGACCACCCTTGCCGCTTGTTGAAGCGCAGGAAGTATTTTGCCATGGACGAGTAAGTCTTCTTCTTTCCTTGCTCATTTACTTTGCTATCCCTATGACTGATTGTGGCCCTTTCAGGCCCTGCCCTACGAAACTCGCCGAGTCAGTCCGGGAGCCATCCCCCCAAGCTTCTCCTTCTCCGCTGGCCCTGGGTTCGGCGAGCTCGAGCGGCACCCCTGCTGCCAGACCGGTCGGTGGAGTGGTCCGTTCCATAGGGCACCTCGAGCCTACGCGCCCGCTGTCCTTTCTTCATGAGTCCTCCTGGGGCACATCCGGCTTGCCCCGCGTTCCTCCTCTGATCATAGATGGTGAATGGCTGAGGTCTGTCCTTGGCTCTTCTTCCGTGGGTGGACCGATGCCAGGCCAGATTCCCAGAGAGGTCCATCTGGCGATGACTAGGGCGCCATCCCCCAGCCCCGCGCCGGGAGGGGGCTTGCCGCCCCGGGGCCCTCCGCATGCTCCGGTGGAAGAGGGTGATGCAGAAGACGTGCTCAGGCGCGCTCGGGAGCGACGCGCTCTTCGCGAAGAGTTCCTCCAGAGGGCGGCGGATGCGGACGCGCTCTCTATCTCTCTAGATGGGTGGGTATGTCCCAGATGTCCTTCCTCTATGGTGGCTAGCTCTATTTATAGAGGCCCTGGGCCTCTCCCCAAATAATGAGCGGGGAGGGCTGTAAAGGCCCCAGTTCCACCGTACACTAATCATACACGCAAACGTGTACGATCAAGATCAGGGACTCACGGGAAGATATCACAACACAACTCTACAAATAAAATAAGTCATACAAGCATCATATTACAAGCCAGGGGCCTCGAGGGCTCGAATACAAGAGCTCGATCATAGACGAGTCAGCGAAAGCAACAATATCTGAGTACAGACATAAGTTAAACAAGTTTGCCTTAAGAAGGCTAGCACAAACTAAGATACAGATCGAAAGAGGCGCAGGCCTCCTGCCTGGGATCCTCCTAAACTACTCCTGGTCGTCGTCAGCGGGCTGCACATAGTAGTAGGCACCTCCACTTTAGTAGGAGTCGTCGTCGACGGTGGTGTCTGGCTCCTGGGCTCCATCGTCTGGTCGCAGCAATCGGGTATAGAAAAGGGGGAAAAGGGGGAGCAAAGCAACCGTGAGTACTCATCCAAAGTACTCGCAAGCAAGGAGCTACACTACATAAGTGTGGACTGAACTGCAGAATGCGAGAATAAGAGTGGGATAGCTAGTCCTATCGAAGACTACGCTTCTGGTAACCTCCATCTTGCAGCAGAAGAAGAGAGTAGAAGGTAAGTTCACCAAGTATCATCGCATAGCATAATCCTAACCGATGATCCTCCCCTCGTCGCCCTGTGAGAGAGCGATCACCGGTTGTATCTGGCACTTGGAAGGATGTGTTTTATTAAGTATCCGTTCTAGTTGTCATAAGGTCAAGGTACAACTCCAAGTCGTCATGTTACCGAAGAACACAACTATTCGAATAGTTTAACTTCCCTGCAGGGGTGCACCACATTTCCCAACACGCTTGATCCCCTTTGTCCGGACACACTTTTCTGGGTCATGCCCGGCCTCGGAAGATCAACATGTCGCAGCCCCACCTAGGCACAACAGAGAGGTCAGCACGCCGGTCTAAATCCTATGGCACAGGGGTCTGGGCCCATCGCCCTTAGCACACCTGCACGTTGCGAACGCGGCCGGAAGCAGAACTAGCCCCCTTAATACAAGAGCAGGCTTACGTTCCAATCCGGCGCGCGCCAGTGCGTATAGGCCAGTAGCCAGACTCAGATCAAATACCAAGATCTCATTAAGCGTGTTAAGTATCCGCGAACGCCGACCAGGGCCATGACCACCTCTCTCCTAGGTGGTCTCAACCTGCCCTGTTTCTCCGCCACAAAGTAACAGTCGGGGGCCGTCGGGAACCCAGGCCCACCTCTACCGGGATGGAGCCACCTGCCCCTTCAGCCCCCATCTCCGAACAGTATCACAGGTAATGTAACAGTGTAAAGTATACAGTATATGCCCATGATCACCTCCCGAAGTGATCACGGCCAGTAGTATAGCATGGCAAACGGACAAAGAGTGTAGGGCCACTGATGAAACACTAGCATCCTATACTAAGCAGTAGGATAGCAGGTAAGGGTAACAACTGTAGCAACAATAACAGGCTATGCAGCAGAATAGGATTAATCGAAAGCAGTAACAAGCTACACTACTCTAATGCAAGCAGTAGAGAAGAATAGGCGATATCTGGTGATCAGGGGGGGGCTTGCCTGGTTGCTCTGGCAAGAGCGAGGGGTCGTCAACACCGTAGTCGTACTGGGTAGCAGCGGCATCGGTCTCGGTGTCTAGCGAGAGAAGAGGGGGACGAAACAATAAATATTAAGCAAACATATGCATAGCGATGCATGACATGACAAGTATCGGTGTTAGGGGTGCCCTAACGCGGTATGAGGTTGTACCGGTGAAGGGGGGAAACATCCGGGAAAATATCCCCGGTGTTTCGCCTTTTTGGACAGATGAATCGAAGGAGGAAAGTAGTGTGTTCGCCATGCTAGGGATGCGTGGCGGACGAACGGGCTGCGTATCCGGATTTGTCTCGTCGTTCTGAGCAACTTTCATGTACAAAGTATTTTCATCCGAGTTACGGATTAATTTATATGATTTTTCAAAGTTTTAATGATTTTCTAGAATTTCTAAAATTGTTTAATTCGAATAATAAGCAGAATAAAGTTTTGTCACCTAGTGCTAAAATAGCCAGAGTGTATGACATTGGGCCAGGGGGGCAGTCAGCATGCACACTCAGCAGTTGACCAGTCAACATTGACTGGTCAAAAGGGTCAGCGGGGCCTACATGTCATTGACACAATGACTTATCATTTATTTTAACAGGGTATTTAAGTGAGGGGACCACTGTCATAGGGTAGTTAGACTAATTAGCCTAAATAAATAATTAATTAACTAAACTAATTTATTATTTCACTAATATTTATTTTATTTACTCTTTTTAAGGGGCCAGCCCCACTGGGCAGTGACCCAGGCCGATAGAGGCCAAGGTTGTGCTTGGGCACGCACGAACGCACGCAGGCGTCGGTAGCTGGCGCACAACACGCAGAGGGGAGCACGGTGCGGCCCCAGGCTGCAGCGGAGGGGGCCGCTGGGCACTGGCCGGCGGCAAGGCGCGGTCGCTCTCCGGAGGGGAACGCCGGCGGGAGAGGCAGTGGCGGGCGCGGGCGGCGGCAGCGGTAGTGGCAGCGGCGTCGGGGGCAAGTGGGGGAGGGCACGAAGGCGAGCGCGAGGCCACAACACGGGGCGGCGGTCAAGCGCATGACAAGCCGGAGGCGGGTGCACAGCGGTCAGCAGGCAGCGCGGGAGGGACGGTCTCGCGCGGGCGGCGGCTGTGGAAGCGCGTCCGGTGTCGGCGAGCGAGGGCCGTGTGGCGAGGACCACGACGACAAGCAGGGGCTCGTCGGCGCTGGCAGAAGCACAACGCCTCCAGTTTGGTCTCCCAACGGACATCTGGTCCGCGAGGAGCTACTGCTGGACGCGGTCACGCGCGTCGGTCGACGGTGACGGGCATCGTGGGGGGTGCACTGGGTCGTTGGCAACGGCCACGACCGAAGGCAGAGGCAGCAGTCGGTGAGCCGGGCGCAGCCAGCGCAAGTGGGGCGCACGGCCGGGAGCGGACGTGGGCGTGAGGGCGACGTGAAGGGCATGGACGGAATGCGATGACGACCGGTTTGTTCTGGGCCTAACTACCGAACGACAAAAGCAACAATGACGGGAAACAAAGCTTCGGTCTTGAAGGAAGCCAGTGCTTAGGGACGTGTGCGAGGGATTAGAGAGCGGGGAAAGGAGCAGAGGCTCACAGCGGGGTCGACGAGCAGGTCAGTGGGCTTGCGGGAGGCTCGGTGGAGGCGAATCGAACGGCGATGACCGGCGGCATCCAAGGAAGAAGACGACGTAGCAGGACTCGATGTACGGGATCCCGGCTGGAACCAGTGGATGAAGACGACAAGGCGGACAACGACGGAGCTCACGGACAAGTTTTCAGGGTGTAGGGATGATGGAGAGCATGGGAACGGAGGCGGCCATGATGACGATGGTTCGACCAAGCGTGGGAAGAAAACGGCGGCACAAGGAAAAGGAGGGGAATGGATCCAGGGTTCCGAAGTGGCCATGAGCGTCGTTTTAACCAGCAGGGGGGCTCGGGGATGATCGGCACGTGGCCAGGGCGAGGCCATGGTGGCTAGATGCCTGCCACGACCCCCTGCCTCTCCTGTAGCAAGGAAGGAGACGATTGGGAGTGTGGGATGGGCCTCTTCCCGTCCACATGGGCCCTCCCCTATGTTTTGTTTTCAATAGTGTCCTTCCTGTCTCTCTTATTTTCTCTCTGCTTTGCAATTTATTTAAAGACCAAACGATTTTTGTAACAAATGAAACGTTTCACATAAATAGTAGACAGTGTTTTGAGCTAGTCCACCAAGTCTCGCTTATTTAGAAACATATAACTTTTCATTTTAAATTGAATTGGCTTGATTTTAATGTTGCCGGTTCACTTTATAAATCCTAGGGATTAATTGGAGAGTCAAATGATGTTGGTTTCCATATGATAATTACTTAGTGATTTTTTAACTCATTGAACATTTTTAATTGACAGTTTGAAGAAATAAGAATTTGACTTATTATTTGAACTTTGAATTTTACTCGGTTTTCATTAAGTGGCAAAATGGCTTCAAAACATAACTGCCAAGGCACACTAGGGTGAGGTTACTGTAGCTTAATTATCCGGGCATCACAAATCTCCTCTACTACAAGAAATCTCGTCCCGAGATTTTAGAGGTAGTGAAAGTGGGGAAGGTTTGGTAACGAATCTAGCGGGTCTTCTCATTCTGGCTTGCTCTTCTCGAAGAGGCCGATCCATTACATTGATGTCTTCATTTCTCTGCTTCAGGTCATCATGATGAAGTCGACATCCTTTATTCGGGAACTCCATTGTACTTATGAAGAATAAAGGGTGGGCATTCCAAGAGAACAGACCTCTGCAAGGTTGGCTATCTGGAAGATAACATCGGGGAAGGTGGGGGAAAGTAACTCTCGAATTGAAACCTTAGAAAATATCGAGAGCAAAGTAAGAATGTATCATGAAAAGTTTTGGGCGGATAGGCAATCGTTCATTGCGTGAAACAGAGTGTGAAAGGTTTCAGAGCAATGGGACCAAGTATTGTGTGTGATGCCAGAATAGATCACTCGGAAGGTGGCTCACGAATTACACACGAAACCAAGTGCAAGGGATAACTTTGAATCAGGGTGTACAGGAGAGTCAGGTTTCGATCCTGTGGAACTTGTGGGTTATGGGCCCACCATGTGGGTTAAAGTAGGAAGGGCGGTGACATCTTGCACGGTCATGATAGTAAAGCATGTCAGAGGGTAGCCTGTCAGTATGTGTCAGCAACAATGTCGGTACCAAGGGCGAGGGACGAAGAGAACCATTTTCCTGCTCGTTGAAACGAGGCGGACCAATAGGCAAAGTTCTCGTCCACCGGTGGTTACCGGAATGTCATCAACCAAAGTAACAGGGTCTTACTGGCAGAGTGGTACAACGAGGTGTTAACATAAGCAAGGGAATATTACTGCTTACATAATATAGATCAGAAGAAAGGTTAAACCAAACAATGGAGAGAAAAATATGATTATCAGATTAATTAGAACAATGGAAAGGAAAATGTGTTTAAACACATTTCAAGGGTATATCCTTCCCAAGGAAAAGCAGATCACGATATCCATGACAGGATATAATGTAGAAAACTCTTTAGGTAAGGGGAGAGAAATTTCAGGACATTACCCATACAGCGGTGTTTGGATAATTGAGAAGGAAACATTTAACATTAGGCTTTAAATGTTCTTGTTGATAATTGGAGTAACATATATATGCTTCGAGATAGCATTGACATGGTCTTCAGGCAAAGGTCAGACTTTGGAAACACAAAGGATCCATCAGGAATAACTTGTAGAATAAGTCTTACAATTTCCTCGTGGAAGAATGGATAACCTTGCTGAAAAGGAATCTATAACCATAGGGCCTCCGGCCGGGTGTGCTAAGCACGACATCCTGGATATAAAAGATGGTAATACTCCAAGGTAAAGAAGAACAAATGTTGGATAGCAAGGAACTCAAGGTATAACACAGAACACGAACAAGTTTGTGTTGGAGGGAAGGCAATAAAGTTGTCGATGATAACACAATTCATCGAGGGGCAAGGATGGTATTTCTCATCATGACTTCGATTGATATCCTAGAAGAGCTCATAAGATTGATGATGATCACGACACAATTTTTGAGAGATTTCATGAAGATGTAATCCATTGGCAATGACATCAAGTCAAAAGAATGATGAAGCGAAAGGTTATTGGAACCACGGGTACGGCACAAACTCGAAACCAAGCTTGTGGTTTAAGGAGAAATGATATGATGAGCAAAATTGACGTAAGCTTAGCTCATCATCGAAAATTGTGCTCTGGGAAGAAGGACCAGGTAGCACAGTTAAGAGCAGCACAATAAGGATATAGCCGATCAAGCAAGGAATGACTTGAAGGATTATTAAACTCATAAGCAACGAAAATTATTTAGGGTTATTGAATGAGAGTGCGGACTCGATTCACTATTCGGTGTTCTCGGTTGACGACAACCCAGAACCTAGGAACAATTGGATCTGGTGAGTGATAATAGTTGATGAAGAACCCATAAGAAGTTATGATGTCCCATGATATTCCCGAGATACCAGGGTGTAATACTCGAAGGTAGATCAAAGTAAAGGTTGGACTAGTGTATTGGTCCACACAAGACAAGTGCTTAAACTTGCTCGAGAAATGGGATCAAATAAGAACATATGGCCGGAACCACGATTGCAAGGATCAATTCACAGATTCCAAATGATATTATATCAAGGGGATAGTTATTATTACAAGAAGCTTCCATGATAGGATATACATCGTGTCCATGGGCATGAACACAAGTTCAAGGCTGACTCCCACTTCTTCAGTGTATAACCTTTTATTCACTTCTCTTTTTCGAAGAAGTTGTACTGTTGAATTATCTGGCAAAATACCAGACGAGTATGACTCGTGAAAACTTTCGCGTTCAAACATACTATGGAAGGCATAGGTTCAACCCATCGAGGCATCTTAGGAGCATATACCACAATTTCAGGAATAAATAACACAAGCTCGATAGTAGAGCATGCTGGAGAAAGCAGAGGATACAATTGACCAAAGGCATTATGTATCCGAGGAAAGGCTCACAAGCTTATAGAATATGAAGGACGATGTCGGATAAATCCAACAAAGGATCTGGTGTTCCACAAGGGGTCTGATGTGAGCATCGGTACTCAACCAGAGGAAGAAGGAATGCAAGGAGATCAGTTTATGGAAACAACTGACTAACTCAAAGTTCAAATGCAAAGGAATTATCAATTCCAAGACAAGGGATCAGAAGCAATGCTTTGATTAGGGATGGATAAGTTGAATAGCCTTAGGGGCACAATCGATGGCAAAATTTGATTGGTCGAGATCCAGCTCATATTTAAAATGACATCTGAGTCGGAAGGACGAAATGAAGGATCTAATTAAGGATTGCGAGTATTCACAACATATTGATTCAATAGACTCAAACTGATAATGACTAAGGATGCCAATAAGATTACCGGACTTATGAGGTAAATCATAATGCAAGTAAGCAAGAATTTCAAGAGCAATAAGCTGTTGAGGATTTTCAAAAGATCAAATAGTATTTCAAAGTCTTTGTGGAGCACAAGAACAACTGGGAATGAGTGGATACTCGATAAGTCCGAGGAATTATCCGTAGGGGCATCTCTGCGGCAAGGAACTACAAGGCAGTGGTACAAGGGATTCTTAAAAGTCAGAGGCAATCCGATGCGTCTTGTAATAACAAGAGAAACTCAGAGTAATTGTATGAACAACAAGTGTATGTCGTTATCCATATGGATATATCAGTAGTAGGGAATTGAAAAGGCAGATGGCACAAGGGTCTCGGGAATGATCAAAGAGTATCTTCAAAATCTTCGGGTGCAGTAGGCGATCATCTATGATAAGGGGCTCTCCGGGAGAAGCAGTTACGAGAACCTAGAGTCAGATTTAGTAAAATCATTTAACCCAAATAGAAGAGAGATCAGATTCCCAGAGTATAGACGAGGAGTAAAAGATCCTAATACCACCCAGATGGCGACGTGGGTCCGTAAGGCACACAGCCATGTTAGTAAAAAGTTTTGTAATGTCTAGACTCGACTTCGGCCAAGGAGTGTGGAAGGCGGATTCCTACAGGCAGTCAGCTCTGATACCAACTTGTAACGCCCCCGATTCGACCATACACTAACCATACACGCAAACGTGTACGATCAAGATCAGGGACTCACGGGAAGATATCACAACACAACTCTACAAATAAAATAAGTCATACAAGCATCATATTACAAGCCAGGGGCCTCGAGGGCTCGAATACAAGAGCTCGATCATAGATGAGTCAGCGGAAGCAACAATATCTGAGTACAAACATAAGTTAAACAAGTTTGCCTTAAGAAGGCTAGCACAAACTGAGATACAGATCGAAAGAGGCGCAGACCTCCTACCTGGGATCCTCCTAAACTACTCCTGGTCATCGTCAGCGAGCTGCACGTAGTAGTAGGCACCTCCAGTGTAGTAGGAGTCGTCGTTGATGGTGGCGTCTGGCTCCTGGGCTCCATCGTCTAGTCGCAGCAATCGGGTATAGAAAAGGGGGAAAGGGGGAGCAAAGCAACCGTGAGTACTCATCCAAAGTACTCGCAAGCAAGGAGCTACACTACATAAGTATGCCTTGGTATCAAATGGAAAAGGGGGTAACATATGTGGACTGATGTGACACTCCAAAATTTTTATTTGGTTTTCAGCAAAAACTTTGTTGATTTTTGAAAAGAGGCCATTTAATTTTTTTTTCCAGAAAACCTTCCTCTTAAAAACTTCTTTGGCAAGGGTTTTTATTTTTGTATCTTCTTCTAACTATGGTGTTTGATCATTTAAAACTCTTTCTCTGATGGTTCCCTTCTTAAAGTATATTTATGGAAATTATTCTTTTTCTTATAAAAAGAACTCTGTCAATTTTGAGGTTTTTCTTATCTTGAAACCACCCATGGTTTTACCATGTCTCCTATAGTAAATCTTCTCAAAATCCCTCCCTCCACCTTTGAACAATCTAAATTCTCTGTCTCAACAAGTCCAAACAAGTTTTTGGATTTTATTTCAATTATTTTATATGTCAAATCATTTCTGCCAATTATTTTGAGCCTGAGTGATTTTCAAAGCAAGTACCTCATTGCCTTTGAGTTTTTATCTCAAACCAACTCCTCTGGATTGTCCTTAGCATCCACAACCTAGAACTATCTTGATCCACTCTTCTTCTTTTCAAAATTTTCAAATTTCACTCACTGCAAGTTTGGACCAGATTTGCCAAATTTGGTGAAATTCATATCTACACTCCTCCAAAAATTCCACAAAAATTCAGGCAGTCTCCTGGTGCAATGAGAGGCCACCCCACCAAGTTTCAGCTCAAGGAAAAATCCCTACATGCCTAGATCATTCTGTCGAACACCTTGCATGCACTATTTCTGTTCATCTTCAGTTAAGTTCAGAGATTCAGTGTCGATCTTCGTCAGAAATTCAGTCACATGCTCATAGTGCACTTGGCACATTGCTCACGGCCTAGCTTGCTTGTCCGGAGCCTCACACGCGCGCTTGGCACGTTCCTGGCGTCGGTGGCATCCTGGCCCGCCTGCGCCGGCGTGTCTTGCGGCGGCCGAACCACCGTAGCGGCCGACAGGGAGCAGAACGGCGGCATAACGCCGTTCGGCGCCGCCCAAACCCCCTGGTGGCTCCGCGTGGCCATTTCCTCGCCAGCGCACGCATGCAGCACCGTCGCTGTGGCACGGCACACACAGAGCGCGCTCCGTGCCGCCGACGGACCCGCGCCGCCCCGTTCCGTCGAGCTCCCCCTAAGCAACCAAATCCCGCTGAGGTTAGCACCTAAATGGAACCAGGGAACATCCACGACGACGCTCAACCTCTGAACCTTCCCGACCAAGCACTGTACCGCCGTAATCCATCGCCGGAGAACTCCGTTCACGGCCACCGCCTCGGATCGCCTATAAAAGGGGACCCCGAGCTCACCCTCGAGCACGCACCACCACTGCACCTCACCAAAGCCCCGCCAGGCCACTAGGAGGACCTCGAGGAGGTCTCCTCCCCCGACTCCGGTCGCCCCGTTCTGCCTCGGCCTCCGTCTCGATTCGCTCCGGTGCGGCCGTCCCCGGCGCCCAAAACTCGTCAGTACCCTCCTCGAGCAACCAGAGAGCTAACCCCCACTTCAATTCGATCCTTGCAGCCATCCTCGGCGAGCTCCATCAACGCCCGAACCACCGTCCGCCGGAGCAAGGGCCGCCATCGACGTGGTGCTCGCCAGCGACCACCACCACCTCCCACAGACGCGGAATGGCGCCCTGAACACGGAGGTACTCTCCGATCTCCCTGCCTCGCCGTGGATCGCCGCCGGCGACCACCGCGGCTCTCGGGCACCGTCGAGCTCTGCCGCCCCGTTTGAATATTCAAACCTGACGGGTGGGACCCGCCCGTCAGCCTCTTAGTTCTTTTTAAACGAACCGTTTTCTGAAGGCGTCTTCTGCCAAAGTACGTGACCCCTCTGGGCCGGCGTATTCTTTATCGAATCATTTTCTGTTTTTATAAGTTAGCCCCTGGAAGTTTTCTGTTTCATTACAGATGGGTCCTTGGGTTAAAACCCTTATAACTTTTTAACAGAAAGGAATTTTTGAGTGATTCTTTTTCTGTCCTCTTCAAATTTTTGTCTAGTTTTTTATCATATTTATTTGAAAAATTATTTGGAATAATTTTTGTGCACCTCACGGTATTCACGATAGCGCGTATATTTTCTTTATACCGTAGATACCGAAGGAGGTGACGGGACGACAAACTTCACCGAGCTTGGCTCCGACTACTCTGAACCAGGCAAGCATGTTTGAACTTTTGATATGATGATTGTTTTGGCATGTTTGCACTAAGTAGTTTCATGGCATGTTGATGAGCATACCGACGAATGTCATGTTACATGCAAGGATGAGGCAAGTAAGTTTCAAAAATCCATAAGTGGATGGATGTGAGTATGCATGGCCATGTGTTGGCATGAGGATGGGTAAGATGGCAGTGTTGTAGCATGCCAGTCTTATGCCAGGCTATATGACTTCAGTGTCAACTCGTATCGGTCCAGTTCCTTCCATTCTTCCTTTCCTGTACTACCACATGTTTTCCGCAAGGAATATGGCTTAGTAAGTTGCAAACCGCTTTCCTGGTACACACCAAAAGGAGAGGCCGTGATGATGGTTCCATGGCCCTGGATTAAAGCCAGTCATCCGGTCAGGGGGCATGGGTGTTTCCGGTTGGGACCGAGAGGGGGGCACCCTTTAGAGCGCGCGTATATAAACTTGATCCCATGCTATTCGAGATTGTGATCTCCCCGTCTCAAAAGTTTTTCTTGGACGATGTCTAGGGTGATTTCTGGCATCGAGAGGTAGGATGGGTGTGTACTGGTCAGCTGTGTTTTCTTCCGAAATACCGTAAACGGAACTAGTCCTTCGTGACTACGGAAATCCATTGGCTGTGGGAAAAAATTTCGTACAAACTCTGCAGAGTCATATATTCCTTTGAATCATCTATTCCATGTCCAAGTTCGGTATTACCTTATCCTGACAAATGCCAGTTTTGATGACAGAGACTCCGGTGAATCATATGAGTGCTAAGTCCGGTTAAATGTTTATTCCTGTGAATGGACTAACCCGTTTATTCTCATGAATTGAATATTTATTATGAGTATTATTTACTTGTGAATAAAAGCCCTCTCTGTGATGTCGCTCAGACGTCCGACTGTGGCATTGTTATTATTTACTTTCAATAAAAGCCCTTTCTGTGATGTCGCTCAGACGTCCGACTGTGGCATTGTTATATTTTACTTTCAATGAAAGCCCTTTCTGCGATGTCGCTCAGACGTCCGACTGTGGCATTTCTTTTAAAGCCCTTTATGTGGCGTCGCTCAGACGCCCGACTGTGGCATTTCTTTTAAAGCCCTTTATGTGGTGTCGCTCAGACACCCGACTGTGGCATTTCTTTTAAAGCCCTTTATGTGGTGTCGCCTAGACGCCCGACTGCGGCGTGCTTTATTTATTTATCCTCCTATCGAGGTGTCGCTTCAGACACCCGATTGGGTTACAGTTATTTCGTTGGGTTTTCGAGCGGACTACTGCCGACCCCCTTTTTACTTGTCTTGTTTTTACGAATTAATGTGCCACTGTTAAAATACTCATGACGTATCCATGCATGCATTTGTTATATCTTACGTCCGAACTGTCTTGCGAGTACTTTCAAAGTACTCACCTGGCTTGTTGATTTGGCCAGATGCTGACGAAGGCGATCTCATGGATGAAGAATTTGATAGCGAGTCCGGCGCCTAGAGGAATCCCAGTCAGTCTCGTGCGACCCTGGATTTGGTCACTGTATTATATCCGCTTCCGCTACCAAATAAATTCATCGAGCCTCACCTCGACGCTCGATGAGATGCCAGTTTTAGAGTCTTGTATCTCACTCCCCGCTGTGATTTTCCACCACCACCCTATCCTCGAGTCAGTAGTATGCCTACACACCACTGTGTCATGTCCGCCATTATGTATAATTATTGGCGTGCTTGTAATAATTTGGTTGAGCAACCGTAGCTCGACTCTGTAATATATTTTATGCTACTGGCTTATTGTATCAAGAATTTGTCTACCGGTAAGGAGGATTTTTCTCATACTGGACTCAAAAGATTGGTTTCTCAATAAACATTTTTATTGGAAAACCGGTCATGACAAGCTTGGTACCAGAGCCAGGCTGACTGTAGGAAGCCACTAGGTGCGATCGCTAATTGGTTATTAGCATGATAGAGCCAATTTATATTTTTTTTTTGCAATTGTAGTCATTTTCTGACAGTCAGCATAAATTTATGATCTGACCATTCAGAATTTTTGCCTACTTTTGTAGATGGCCGACAACAGCTGCGAGTCTCAGACCTTCGCCAATGTGCCCGATGGGTTCGTCAAGCTTCTCTCCTTCATCGTTCAGGTCGCGATGGGGCCATCTGTGCGCCCAGTCTTCACACTCTGCCAGCACCGAGTCAACGACAGTCTGACCATGCACCAGGCTGCGGTGCAGTTCAAGGGAGGGCGTGGTGAGTTACGCCGCTTCCGGTTCTTGGGAAGAGCCATGCCTACGGAGAGGCATGCTATGCAGATGGCAGCCCGCGAGGCGATAGATCGTCTCAGGGATGTCCTCCCCATGATGAAGACTCGTCGTTACCGTTATCTTCCATGCCATGTGCCTTACACCTGTCACTACGCATTCTCCTGCCCCAGAGGAGAACGAGACGAGGCTTTTGAGATGCTTATTGAGTATCTCCGGGCCCTGGAGGCAGCCTTCGACAACCTGGTGGACGACTTCGTGGCTGCCCGCATGGACTCAGTCCATGGCTGTGCCGCCAACAGGAGGGAGCTCCTACCCACCGCACCGCCACTGACTTTTGTCTCGTCCTCAGCATCTTATGCACCTACTCGTCGCCTGCCTTCTACCGAAGAGTTCAACCAAGTCATTGCGCCCACTCCAGCGCGCACTGCACCACCCTTCGCGCCCACTCCTGTTCGTGTTGTTCCGCCCCTGGCACCCGCTCCATCTACTCGGCGCAACACTACACGTATGGAGCCTATTAGCGAGGAGGAAGTCGAGTCCCCAGCCTCGCTACGCCTCACCCTCGGCAGGGCAAAGGAGATCGTCAACATCTCCGCCTGAGTATGCTTAGCCGCCATGCGATGTACCGCTTTGTATGATATGTTTATATGTACATAGGTTGTGAGAAGTAGCCTGTTTGCGCATCATGTAGGATCTGGAGGAGTGCACTAGCCTAAATAACATGTCAGGATTATGTACGCATATCCTGAGTGATGTATTGTATAATTACCGCCCGCGTGTAAGATATGTAATGAGCCGTCCTTCTCCGCGCGCAAATCGATTTGTTTTTCTTAAGTAAGCTTGGTTATTTAATTTATTTGCCAGCTTTGTGCATTTATGGAATTGTTTTTGTGAACCTTTTCGCTTTTCTTATGGGTTTTACAAAATATATCCCCAGAGTGAAAAATGTCTCGTCCTTGGACTCGCTCCATGCCAACTCCACCAGAGGAAAATTATGATACACAACCCAGCAACAAGTTCACACAGGGACAGTCAAGCCAACAGGGCAGTGAATCGGCACTTTCACAAATGTGTCACCTTTATGAGCAGAGTCAGCAACAACATCGGGAAATGATGAACCAAGTCATCAACATGGGAAATCACCATGGACAGTATCAGCAGCATTCCAAGTTATCTGAGCTACAGAAGACACGTCCCCAAACATTTTCTCATACTGACAAGCCTCTTGAAGCTGAGGATTGGCTTCGAGATATGGAGAGAAAATTAGTTATTGCAAAATGTTCAGACCCCGAGAAGGTACTATATGCCCCACACTATCTCACAGGAGCAGCTGCATCATGGTGGGAGAATTTTCTGCACATGCACCCCAACAAAAGTGATATAACCTGGGATGATTTCAAGGAAGGTTTCCGTGGTGCACACATTCCTAAGAATATTATGAAAATCAAGAAGAGAGAGTTCGATGACCTCAAACAAAGGAACATGACAGTGTCAGAATACAACGGTCAATTTACTCTATTGTCTCGCTACGCCAATGAAGAACGTATGACTGAAAGCAAGAAGATGGAGAAATTCCTTGACGGTCTGGCGCCCGCGCTTAAATGCCAACTGGTCGTGCACACTTTTCCAGATTTTAAGACACTAGTGGACAAAGCCATTACTCTGGAAAATGAGAGACGTAGCTTGGAGGATTTCCGCAAGCGAAAAAGAGACCAGACTACTCTTGCGCGCAACCACCGAAGCAAGACAGATTTTCAGAAAGGTGGGACACACAAACCTACGACAAACGTCTCACGCCCAACCAAGAATTTCCATGCAAGGGACAAGGAGTTCACATATCGCCCAGGCGTTACTTGCTACGCTTGTGGAGAAGAAGGGCACCATGCCAAACAGTGCCCCAAGCCAAGGAACTCGACCCCGAAGCCAAACAACGGTGGAAATAATTCAGCGCCCAAGCGCAACAATTTCAACCCCAACAACAACCACAGGAAGGGTCATCTAAACCACGTGACCAAAGAAGAAGCACAAAACGCTCCGGATATCGTACTCGGTACGTTTCCTGTCAACACAATACCTGCAATGGTTTTGTTTGATTCTGGAGCTTCTCACTCATTCATTTCGAAAAGTTTTGCTTTGCAAAATAATTTTTCGATGCTTCCTCTGGAAAAATCCATGATCATCAAGTCCCCTGGGATTCAGCAAGTTACTCAGAGTTACTGTCAGAATGTGGTTATTGAGTTCGAAGGATTGAAGTTTCACGCCAATCTTATTGTGTTGGAAAATAAAGGACTGGATGTCATCCTAGGGATGGACTGGTTAACCACCAACAAAGGTTTTATTGACTGTTTCAACCGGACCGTAATTCTCACACACCACCACGGGAAGACAATAAAAGTATCAGCCAAAGAAAGAAAAATACCCCGGCAGCCGAGATTGAATAAGGTGGACGTTTCTGAGCTAAACAAGGTTCCAGTAGTATGTGAATTTCCAGACGTATTTCCCGAAGAACTACCAGGCATGCCACCAGACCGAGAGATAGAATTCAGCATTGAGCTAGCCCCAGGAACCGCCCCCATATACAAGAAACCATACATAATGGCACCATCCGAGTTGATTGAGTTGAAGAAACAAATAAAGGAATTGCTGGACAAGGGATACATTTGAGCCATCTCCTCACCTTGGGGATCACCAATTTTATTTGCCAAAAAGAAGGATGGAACACTGAGATTATGCATAGACTACCGAGCACTCAACATGGTCACGGTCAAGAACAAATACCCGATGCCACGGATAAATGATTTATTTGATCAGCTCGCTCAGGCCAAGGTATTCTCAAAGATTGACTTAAGGTCAGGATACCATCAATTAAAAGTGCGAACAGAAGATATCCCCAAAACAGCCTTCACCTCCAGATATGGACTATATGAGTTCACAGTAATGCCTTTTGGATTAACGAACGCCCCCGCATATTTTGTTCACCTCATGAACAAAGTATTTATGAAGTTTATGGACAAGTTCGTTGTGGTATTTATTGATGATATTCTGATATACTCCAAGACACCAGAAGAGCACGCGGAACATCTCAGGATTGTGCTAGGAGAACTCAGGAAACATCAATTGTATGCCAAGTTCAGCAAGTGCGAATTTTGGCTAACACAAGTAGGCTTTCTAGGCCACGTGCAGACCCAAGACGGTATCGCAGTGGACCCGGAGAAAGTCAGGGCCATACTTGGCTGGAAGTCACCAGCCAGCGTGACGGACATACGAAGTTTCTTGGGAATGGCAGGATATTACCGCAGATTTATTGAAGGATTCTCCACCCTAGCCAAGCCAATGACGCAGTTACTCAAGAAGGACAAGAAGTTTGAATGGACAGAAGCCTGCGAGAAAAGTTTCCAAGAGCTAAAACGCAAATTAACGACAGCACCGGTATTAATTGTGCCAGACATACACAAGAATTTTGAAGTGTATTGTGACGCATCCAGAAAAGGCCTCAGGTGCGTGTTGATGCAAGAAGGCAAGGTTGTCACATACGCTTCAAGGAAACTTCGCAAGCATGAGGAAAATTATCCCACTCATGACTTAGAAATGGCAGCACTCATTCATGCACTCAAGGAATGGAGGCATTTCTTACTTGGAAATCGATGTGAAATATACACGGACCATAAAAGTCTCAAATATATTTTCACACAGCCAGAACTAAACTTAGGGCAACGACGCTGGTTGGAATTGGTAAAGGATTATGATGTTGGTATCCACTATCATCCAGGAAAGGCAAATGTAGTGGCCGATGCTCTTAGTCGGAACCCCAGCTCCGACGAAAACAGTCTGCAAAGCTTGAGACCTGAATTCCAACAAGAATTTGCCAAACTCAACTTGTTAATGATCGCGGAAGGCACCATATCAAACTTGGAAGTACAACCCGACCTTGTGGAGAGAATTAAAGAAGCTCAGCCTGGTCACCCCAGCATTAAAGGAATTAAAAGAAAGGTGAGTATGGGTAAGGCCTCGGAGTTCGTCATAGACGATGGAGGAATATTATGGTACGGGGACAGACTCTGCGTGCCAAACATAGAGGACCTCAAACAGCAAATTCTAGCTGAATCCCACACCGCCCCATATTCGATCCACCCTGGAGGAACCAAAATGTATAAGGATATTCAGGAAATATTTTGGTGGCACGGTATGAAGAGGGACATAGCCACATACGTTGCATGTTGCGATTCTTGTCAACGCATAAAAGTTGAGCATCAAAGACCAGCCGGACTACTACAACCAAACAAAATACCAGAGTGGAAATGGGATGAAATAGGGATGGATTTCATTGTCGGACTACCTCGGTCACGACACGGGAATGATGCCATATGGGTCATCACCGATAGATTAACCAAGGTGGCACATTTCATTCCAGTAAAGACAACCTACAACACTCATAGGCTTGCCAGGATTTATCTCTCCCGTATAGTTTGTCTGCATGGAGTCCCAAAGACTATAATATCCGACAGAGGCACTCAGTTCGTCTCGAGATTCTGGGATCATTTACAACAGGCTCTGGGAACTCAACTAGCCTTCAGTACAGCATACCACCCCCAGACTGATCGACAAACGGAACGCGTAAACCAAGTTTTAGAGGACATGCTGAGAGCATGTGTCCTCACCTATGGAGCCAGTTGGGAAGAAAGCCTGCCATATGCCGAGTTCGCATACAACAACAGTTACCAGGCCAGCCTGCAAATGGCACCATTTGAAGCTCTGTACGGACGGAGATGTCGTACCCCGCTAAATTGGTCAGAGACCGGAGACAGCCGTATCTTTGGCCCAGACATGCTCAAGGAAGCCGAGGAAAAGGTCAAGCTAATCGGGGACCGACTTAAGACAGCTCAGAGCCGACAGAAAAGTTATTACGATCAGAAACATCGTGGGGTCAGCTTCGAACCCGGTGAGTTCGTGTACCTAAGAGTATCCCCTATGAGGGGATTGCAACGATTCAAGATTAAAGGAAAGCTAGCGCCAAGATTCATCAGACCATTCTGTATAGTGGCACGAAGAGGCACCGTAGCCTACCAGCTAGACTTACCCGAAGAATTATCCGATGTCCACGACGTGTTCCACATTTCGCAATTAAGGAAGTGCGTAAGCAAACC
Organism: Triticum urartu; assembly: GCF_003073215.2. Taxonomy (NCBI): domain Eukaryota; kingdom Viridiplantae; phylum Streptophyta; class Magnoliopsida; order Poales; family Poaceae; genus Triticum; species Triticum urartu. The sequence continues at coordinate 66,445 of NW_024113734.1, forward strand.
AGAGAAGCAAGTATCCCATGAGAACATTGACGTGCAGCAAGACCTCACCTATCGGGAACGTCCAGTAAAAATATTAGAGGAGTCTGAAAGGAGAACCCGACAGAAAACCATCAAGTTTTTCAAAGTTCAGTGGAGCAACCACACCGAAAGTGAAGCAACCTGGGAAAGGGAGGATTTCCTTCGGCCAGAGCATCCACACTTATTTAAGGATCAACTGAAATCTCGGGGACGAGATTTTTCCTAAGGGGGTAGGTGTTGTGACACTCCAAAATTTTTATTTGGTTTTCAGCAAAAACTTTGTTGGTTTTTGAAAAGAGGCCATTTAATTTTTTTTCAGAAAACCTTCCTCTTAAAAACTTCTTTGGCAAGGGTTTTTATTTTTGTATCTTCTTCTAACTATGGTGTTTGATCATTTAAAACTCTTTCTCTGATGGTTCCCTTCTCAAAGTATATTTTTGGAAATTATTCTTTTTCTTATAAAAAGAACTCTGTGAATTTTGAGGTTTTTCTTATCTTGAAACCACCCATGGTTTTACCATGTCTCCTATAGTAAATCTTCTCAAAATCCCTCCCTCCACCTTTGAACAATCTAAATTCTCTGTCTCAACAAGTCCAAACAAGTTTTTGGATTTTATTTCAATTATTTTATTCTCTCAAATCATTTCTGCCAATTATTTTGAGCCTGAGTGATTTTCAAAGCAAGTACCTCATTGCCTTTGAGTTTTTATCCAAACCAACTCCCCTGGATTGTCCTTAGTACCCACAACCTAGAACCATCTTGATCCACTCTTCTTCTTTTCAAATTTTCAAATTTCACTCACTGCAAGTTTGGACCAGATTTGCCAACAAATTTGGTGAAATTCATATCTACACTTCTCCAAAAATTCCACAAAATTCAGGCAGCCTCCTGGTGCAATGAGAGGCCACCCCACCAAGTTTCAGCTCAAGGAAAAATCCCTACATGCCTAGATCATTCTGTCGAACACCTTGCATGCACTGTTTCTGTTCATCTTCAGTTAAGTTCAGAGTTTCAGTGTCGATCTTCGTCAGAAATTCAGTCACATGCTCACAGTGCACTTGGCACGTTGCTCACGGCCTAGCTTGCTTGTCCGGAGCCTCACACGCGCGCTTGGCACGTTCCTGGCGTCGGTGGCACCCTGGCCCGCCTGCGCCGGCGTGTCTTGCGGCGGCCGAACCACCGTAGCGGCCGACAGGGAGCAGAACGGCGGCATAACGCCGTTCGGCGCCGCCCAAACCCCCTGGTGGCTCCGCGTGGCCATTTCCTCGCCAGCGCACGCATGCAGCACCGTCGCCGTGGCGCGGCACGCACAGAGCGCGCCCGCCAGCGGCCCCACGCCGCCCCGTTCCGTCGAGCTCCCCCTAAGCAACCAAATCCCGCTGAGGTTAGCACCTAAATGGAACCAGGGAACATCCACGACGACGCTCAACCTCTGAACCTTCCCGACCAAGCACTGTACCGCCGTAATCCATCGCCGGAGAACTCCGTTCACGGCCATCGCCTCGGATCGCCTATAAAAGGGGACCCCGAGCTCACCCTCGAGCACGCACCACCACTGCACCTCACCAAAGCCCCGCCAGGCCACTAGGTGGACCTCGAGGAGGTCTCCTCCCCCGACTCCGGCCGCCCCGTTCCTCCTCGGCCTCCGTCTCGATTCGCTCCAGTGAGGCCGTCCCCGGCGCCCAAACTTCGTCAGTACCCTCCTCGAGCAACCAGAGAGCTAACCCCCACTTCAATTCGATCCTCGCAGCTCTCCCCAATGAGATCCATCTCCACCCGAGCCACCGTCCACCGAAGCAAGGGCCGCCGTCGACGTGGTACTCGCCGGTGACCACCACCACCACCCACAGACGCGGAATGGCGCCCTGAACACGGAGGTACTCTCCAATCTCCCTGCCTCGCCGTGGGTCGCCGTCGGCGACCACCGCGGCTCTCGGGCACCGTCGAGCTCTGCCGCCCCGTTTGAATATTCAAACCTAACGGGTGGGACCCACCCGTCAGCCTCTCAGTTCTTTTGAAACGAACCGTTTTCTGAAGGCGTCTTCTGCCAAAGTACGTCCACCCCTCTGGGCCGGCGTATTCTTAATCGAATCGTTTTCTGTTTTTATAAGTTAGCCCCTGGAAGTTTTCTGTTTCATTACAGATGGGTCCTTGGGTTAAAACCCTTATAACTTTTTAACAGAAAGGAATTTTTGAGTGATTCTTTTTCTGTCCTCTTCAAATTTTTGTCTAGTTTTTTATCATATTTATTTGAAAAATATTTGGAATAATTTTTGTGCACCTCACGGTATTCACGATAGCGCGTATATTTTCTTTATACCGTAGATACCGAAGGAGGTGACGGGACCGCAAACTTCACCGAGCTAGGCTCCGACTACTCTGAACCAGGCAAGCATGTTTGAACTTTTGATATGATGATTGTTTTGGCATGTTTGCATTAAGTAGTTTCATGGCATGTTGATGAGACATACCGACGAATGTCATGTTACATGCAACGATGAGGCAAGTGAGTTTCGAAAATCCATAAGTGGATGGATGTGAGTATGCATGGCCATGTGTTGGCATGAGGATGGGTAAGATGGCAGTGTTGTAGCATGCCAGTCTTATGCCAGACTATATGACTTCAGTGTCAACCCGTATCGGTCCAGTTCCTTCCATTCTTCCTTCCCTGTACTACCACATGTTTTCCGCAAGGAATATGGCTTAGTAAGTTGCAAACCGCTTTCCTGGTACACACCAAAAGGAGAGGCCGTGATGATGGTTCCATGGCCCTGGATTAAAGCCAGTCATCCGGTCAGGGGGCATGGGTGTTTCCGGTTGGGACCGAGAGGGGGGCACCCCTTAGAGCGCGCGTATATAAATTTGATCCCATGCTATTCGAGATTGTGATCTCCCCGTCTCAAAAGTTTTTCTTGGACGATGTCTAGGGTGATTCCTAGCATCGAGAGGTAGGATGGGTGTGTACTGGTTAGTTGTGTTTTCTTCCGAAATACCGTAAACGGAACTAGTCCTTCGTGACTACGGAAATCCGTTGGCTGTGGGAAAAATTTTCGTACAAACTCTGCAGAGTCATATATTCCTCTGAATCATCTATTCGATGTTCAAGTTCGGTATTATCTTATCCTGACAAATGTCAGTTTTGATGACAGAGACTCCGGTGAATCACATGAGTGCTATGTCCGGTTAAATGTTTATTCCTGTGGATGGACTAACCCGTTTATTCTCATGAATTGAATATTTATTATGAGTATTATTTACTTGTGAATAAAAGCCCTTTCTGTGATGTCGCTCAGACGTCCGACTGTGGCATTGTTATTATTTACTTTCAATAAAAGCCCTTTATGTGGCGTCGCTCAGACGACCGACTGTGGCATTCCTTTTAAAGCCCTTTATGTGGCGTCGCTCAGACGCCCTGACTGTGGCATTCCTTTTAAAGCCCTTTATGTCGCTCAGACGCCCGACTGTGGCATTTCTTTTAAAGCCCTTTATGTGGCGTCGCTCAGACGCCCGACTGTGGCATTTCTTTTAAAGCCCTTTATGTGGTGTCGCCTAGACGCCCGACTGCGGCGTGCTTTATTTATTTATCCTCTATCGAGGTGTCGCTTCAGACACCCGATTGGGTTTACAGTTATTTTGTTGGGTTTTCGAGCGGACTACCGCCGACCCCCTTTTTTACCTGTCTTGTTTTTACGAATTAATGTGCCACTGTTAAAATTAATCATGACGCATCCATGCATGCATTTGTTATATCTTACGTCCGAACTGTCTTGCGAGTACTTTCAAAGTACTCACCTGGCTTGTTGATTTGGCCAGATGCTGACGAAGGCGATCTCATGGATGAAGAATTTGATAGCGAGTCCGACGCCTAGAGGAATCCCAGTCAGTCTCGTGCGACCCTGGATTTGGTCACTGTATTATATCCGCTTCCGCTACCAAATAAATTCATCGAGCCTCACCTCGACGCTCGATGAGATGCCAGTTTTAGAGTCATGTATCTCACTCCCCGCTGTGTTTTCCACCACCACCCTATCCTCGAGTCAGTAGTATGCCTCCACACCACTGTGTCATGTCCGCCATTATGTATAATTATTGGCGTGCTTGTAATAATTTGGTTGAGCAACCGTAGCTCGACCCTGTAATATATTTTATGCTACTGGCTTATTGTATCAAGAATTTGTCTACCGGTAAGGAGGATTTTTCTCATACTGGACTCAAAAGATTGGTTTCTCAATAAACATTTTTATTGGAAAACCGGTCGTGACAACTGAACTGCAGAATGCCAGAATAAGAGTGGGATAGCTAGTCCTCTCGAAGACTACCCTTCTGGTAACCTCCATCTTGCAGCAGAAGAAGAGAGTAGAAGGTAAGTTCACCAAGTACCATCGCATAGCATAATCCTAACCGATGATCCTCCCCTCATCGCCCTGTGAGAGAGCGATCACCGGTTGTATCTGGCACTTGGAAGGATGTGTTTTATTAAGTATCTGGTTCTAGTTGTCATAAGGTCAAGGTACAACTCCAAGTCGTCCTGTTACCGAAGATCACGGCTATTCGAATAGTTTAACTTCCCTGCAGGGGTGCACCACATTTCCCAACACGCTCGATCCCCTTTGTCTGGACACACTTTTCTGGGTCATGCCCAACCTCGAAAGATCAACACGTCGCAGCCCCACCTAGGCACAACAGAGAGGTCAGCATGCCGGTCTAAATCCTATGGCGCAGGTGTCTGGGCCCATCGCCCATTGCACACCTGCACGTTGCGAGGGTGGTCAGAGAGCAGACCTAGCAACCTCCATTACAAAGGAAGTTGCATTACGTGGTCCAACCCGGCGCACGCCGCTCAGTCGCTGACGTCACGAAGGCTTCGGCTGATACCACGACGTCGAGTGCCCATAACTGTCCCCGCGTAGATGGTTAGTGCGTATAGGCCAGTAGCCAGACTCAGATCAAATACCAAGATCTCGTTAAGCGTGTTAAGTATCCGCGAACGCCGACCAGGGCCAGGCCCACCTCTATCCTAGGTGGTCTCAACCTGCCCTGTCGCTCCACCACAAAGTAACAGTCGGGGGCCATCGGGAATCCAGGCCCACCTCTACCGGGATGGATCCACCTGCCCCTTCAGCCCCCATCTCCGAAGAGTATCACAGGTAATGTAACAGTGTAAAGTATACAGTATATGCCCGTGATCACCTCCCGAAGTGATCACGGCCCAGTAGTATAGCATGGCAGATGGACAAGAGTGTAGGGCCAATGATGGAACACTAGCATCCTATACTAAGCAGTAGGATAGCAGGTAAGGGTAAATACTGTAGCAACAATAACAGGCTATGCAACAGAATAGGATTAACGAAAGCAGTAACATGCTACACTACTCTAATGCAAGCAGTAGAGAAGAATAGGCGATATCTGGTGATCAAGGGGGGGCTTGCCTGGTTGCTCTGGCAAGAGAGAGGGTCGTCACACCGTAGTCGTACTGGGTAGCAGCGGCATCGGTCTCGGTGTCTAGCGAGAGAAGAGGGGGAGAAACAATAAATATTAAGCAAACAGATGCATAGCGATGCATGACATGACAAGTATCGGTGTTAGGGGGTGCCCTAACACGGTATGAAGTGGTACAGATCTAGGGGGGAAACATCCGGGAAAATATCCCCGGTGCTTCGCGTTTTTGGACAGATGAATCAGAGGAGGAAAGTAGTGTGTTCGCCATGCTAGGGATGCGTGGCAGACGAACGGGCTGTGTATCCGGATTCGTCTCATCTTTCTAAGCAACTTTCATGTACAAAGTATTTTCATCCGAGTTACGGATTAATTTATATGATTTTTCAAAGTTTTAATGATTTTCTAGAATTTCTGAAATTGTTTAATTCGAATAATAAGCAGAATAAAGTTTTGTCACCTAGTGCTAAAATAGCCAGAGTGTATGACATTGGGCCAGGGGGTCCAGTCAGCATGCACACTCAGTAGTTGACCAGTCAACATTGACTGGTCAAAAGGGTCAACGGGGCCTACATGTCATTGACACAATGACTTATCATTTATTTTAACAGGGTATTTAAGTGAGGGGGCCACTGTCATAGGGTAGTTAGACTAATTAGCCTAAATAAATAATTAATTAACTAAACTAATTTATTATTTCACTAATATTTATTTTATTTACTCTTTTTTAAGGGGCCGGCCGCACTGGGCAGTGACCCAGGCCGACAGAGGCCAAGGCTGTGCTTGGGCACGCACGAACGCACGCAGGCGTCGGCGGCCGGCGCACAACACGCAGAGGGAGCACGGTGTGGCCCAGCTGCAGCGGAGGGGGCCGCTGGGCAGTGGCCGCGGCAGGCGCGGTCACTCGCCGGGAGGAACGCGGTGGGATGGCAGCGGCGGCGGGCTGGCGGTAGCGGCCAGTGGCAGGCGGCGTCGGGGGCCAAGCGGGGGAGGGCATGAAGGCGAGCGCGAGGCCACAGCACGGGGCGGCGGCCAGCGCATGGCAAGCGGAGGCGGGTGGCACAACGTCCAGTAGCAGCGCGGGAGGGACGGTCTCGCGCGGGCGGTTGTGCGGCGAGGACCACGACCGACCCGAGCAGGGGCTCGTCGCGCTGGCAAAAGCGCAACGGGGGCTCCAGTTTGGTCTCCAACGGACATCTGGTCCGCGAGGAGCTGCTACTGGACGCAGGCGCGCGTCGGTCTACGTTGAACGGGCCTCGTGGGGGGGGCACTGGGTCGTTGGCACGGCCACGACCGAAGGCAGAGGCGGCAGCGGCGAGCGGGCGCAGCCAGCGCAAGTGGGGCGCACGGCCGGGAGCGGACGTGGGCGTGAGGGCGACGTGAAGGGCACGGACGGAACGCGATGACGACCGGTTTGTTCTGGGCCTAACTACCGAACGACAAAAGCAACAATGACGGGAAACAAAGCTTCGGTCTTGAAGGAAGCCAGTGCTTAGGGACGTGTGCGAGGGATTAGAGAGCGGGGAAAGGAGCAGAGGCTCACAGCGGGGTCGACGAGCAGGTCAGTGGGCTTGCGGGAGGCTCGGTGGAGGCGAATCGAACGGCGATGACCGGCGGCATCCAAGGAAGAAGACGACGTAGCAGGACTCGATGTACGGGATCCCGGCTGGAACCAGTGGATGAAGACGACAAGGCGGACAACGACGGAGCTCACGGACAAGTTTTCAGGGTGTAGGGATGATGGAGAGCATGGGAACGGAGGCGGCCATGACGACGATGGTTCGACCAAGCGTGGGAAGAAAACGGCGGCACAAGGAAAAGGAGGGGAATGGATCCAGGGTTCCGAAGTGGCCATGAGCGTCGTTTTAACCAGCAGGGGGGCTCGGGGATGATCGGCACGTGGCCAGGGCGAGGCCATGGTGGCTAGATGCCTGCCCCGACCCCCTGCCTCTCCTGTAGCAAGGAAGGAGACGATTGGGAGTGTGGGATGGGCCTCTTCCCGTCCACATGGGCCCTCCCCTATGTTTTGTTTTCAATAGTGTCCTTCCTGTCTCTCTTATTTTGTCTCCGCTTTGCAATTTATTTAAATACCAAATGATTTTAGTAACAAATGAAACCTGTCACATAAATAGTAGACAGTGTTTTGAGCTAGTCCACCAAGTCTCGCTTATTTAGAAACATATAACTTTTCGTTTTAAATTGAATTGGCTTGATTTTAATGTTGCCGGTTCACTTTATAAGTCCTAGGGATTAATTGGAGAGTCAAATGATGTTGGTTTCCATATGATAATTACTTAGTGATTTTTTTAACTCATTGAACATTTTTAATTGACAGTTTGAAGAAATAAGAATTTGACTTATTATTTGAAATTTGAATTTTACTCGGTTTTCATTAAGTGGCAAAATGGCTTCAAAACATAACTGCCAAGGCACACTAGGGTGAGGTTACTGTAGCTTAATTATCCGGGCGTCACAAGGGCGCCAAAAATTGGCCATTTTGAAGGGGAACATCTAGTACAAGTTATCCTGACCAAAGGTGGTCTTCGGCTGCCAAAAGCACTGGTGATGACGCCGTCTTGGGCTCCACGGTGACCTCCGTCCTACCGCTCTGCTGGTCTTAGTCTCGTTGCACTGGAATGGTAACCTTTGCCCGGTGCCTTGGCCTGTGCTTGCCCCCTTTGCACCAAAGGGGAAACGATCGTCATGGCTTGCGTCATGGGCTCCTCGCGAGGTACCCCTGCCTTGATCTCTCCACCTCCTTGCGAGCCTGCCTGATGAGGCTGCTTCTGAGGAGGCTTCCGGTCGTCCGCCCCACGAGGCTTTGCCCCACACGAGGGTCTTGAGCTTGTGCTGATGAAGATGGGCTGCGCTGGGGCCCCACTTGAGCCACACCGTAGGCCGCAGGCAGGAAAGTCTAGGGACCCCCGTTCCCAGAACACCGACAGACTTTTCTGTCTATGGATCTTCTTTTGATGATTGCTTGAGCAACCTTGATCGAGTTTTGCAGAGATGTGAAGAAACTAATCTTGTCTTGAATTGGGAAAAGTGCCACTTTATGGTTAATGAAGGTATTGTCTTGGGCATAAAGTTTCTGAAAGAGGTATTGAAGTTGATAAAGCCAAGGTTGATGCTATTGAAAAGATGCCATGTCCCAAGGACATCAAAGGTATAAGAAGTTTCCTTGGTCATGCCGGTTTTTATAGGAGGTTCATTAAGGACTTCTCAAAAATTCTCGGCCTCTGACTAATTTATTACAAAAAGATATACCATTTGTATTTGATGATGATTGTGTAGAAGCATTTGAAATACTTAAGAAAGCATTGATCTCTGCACCTATTGTTCAGCCACCTGATTGGAATTTACCCTTTGAAATTATGTGTGATGCTAGTGATTATGCTGTAGGTGCTGTTCTAGGACAAAGAGTTGATAAGAAACTAAATGTTATTCAATATGCTAGTAAAACTCTAGACAATGCTCAAAGAAATTATGCTACTACTGAAAAAGAATTCTTAGCAGTTGTATTTGCTTGTGATAAGTTTAGACCTTATATTGTTGATTCTAAAGTAACTATTCACACTGATCATGCTGCTATTAAATATCTTATGGAAAAGAAAGATGCTAAACCTAGACTTATTAGATGGGTTCTCTTGCTACAAGAATTTGATTTGCATATTGTTGATAGAAAAGGAGCTGAGAACCCCGTTGCAGACAACTTGTCTAGGTTAGAAAATGTGCTTGATGACCCACTACCTATTGATGATAGCTTTCCTGATGAGCAATTAAATGTCATAAATGCTTCTCATACTGCTCCATGGTATGCTGATTATGCTAATTACATTGTTGCTAAGTTTATACCACCTAGTTTCACATACCAGCAAAAGAAAAAGTTCTTTTATGATTTGAGGCATTACTTTTGGGATGACCCACATCTTTATAAAGAAGGAGTAGATGGTGTTATTAGACGTTGTGTACCTGAGCATGAACAGGAACAGATCCTACGCAAGTATCACTCCGAAGCTTTTGGAGGACACCATGCTGGAGATAGGACTGCACATAAGGTACCGCAATCTGGTTTTTATTGGCCTACTCTCCTCAAGGATGCCCGTAAGTTTGTCTTATCTTGTGATGAATGTCAAAGAATTGGTAATATTAGTAGACGTCAAGAAATGCCTATGAATTATTCACTTGTTATTGAACCATTTGATGTTTGGGGCTTTGACTATATGGGACCTTTTCTTTCCTCTAATGGCTATACACATATTTTAGTTGCTGTTGATTACGTTACTAAGTGGGTAGAAGCTATTCCAACTAGTAGTGCTGATCATAACACTTCTATTAAAATGCTTAAAGAAGTTATTTTTCCAAGGTTTGGAGTCCCTAGATATTTAATGACTGATGGTGGTTCATATTTTATTCATGGTGCGTTTCGTAAAATGCTTGCTAAATATGATGTTAATCATAGAATTGCATCTCCTTATTACCCTCAGTCTAGTGGTCAAGTAGAATTAAGCAATAGAGAACTCAAATTAATTTTGCAAAAGGCTGTTAATAGGTCCAGAAAGAATTTGTCCAAGAAACTTGATGATGCATTATGGGCCTATAGAACTGCATATAAAAATCCTATGGGTATGTCTCCATACAAAATGGTCTATGGAAAGGCTTGTCACTTACCTCTCGAACTAGAACACAAGGCTTATTGGGCTATTAACAACTTAATTATGATTTTAAACTTGCCGGTGAGAAGAGGTTATTTGATATTAGCTCACTTGATGAATGGAGAACCCAAGCCTACGAAAATGCCAAGTTGTTTAAAGAAAAAGTTAAAAGATGGCATGACAAAAGGATACAAAAGCGTGAGTTTCACGTAGGTGATTATGTATTGCTATACAACTCTCGTTTAAGATTTTTTGCAGGAAAACTTCTCTCTAAATGGGAGGCCCTTACGTTATCGAGGAGGTCTACCGTTCCGGTGCCATAAAAATCAACAACTTCGAAGGCACAAATCCGAAGGTGGTGAACGGTCAAAGAATCAAACACTATATCTCAGGTAATCCCATAAATGTTGAAGCCAATGTTATTGAAACCATAACCCCGGAGGAGTACATAAAGGACACTTTCCGGAATGTTTCAGACTTAGAAAAGGAATAGGTATGTGGTATGGTAAGTAAACCGACTCCAAAACAGTTTTTAAGGCAACATTTCTCCGTTTTGGAATATTTAGAAAAATAGAAAAATAAGCAGCAGTCCGGAAAGGACACGAGGGCCCCACGAGGGTGGAGGGCGCGCCCTACCCACTGGGCGCGTCCCCTACCTTGTGGGCACCTCGTGTGCTCTCCGGACTCCTTTTCTTACAGGACACGTATTTTGGTCTGTAAAAAATCATTATATAATCTCCCGGGGGTTTTGACTCCTGTATCACGCAAAAATCTCCTGTCTTTGTTTCGAGCTATTTTCTGTCAGGGTTGTCAAGGCCAGGCACTATGTCGTCTCCCTCCTCCTACAACCATGAGGGCAATGATGCTTGGCTAATGAAGATAGAGCTGAAGAGAGAAGAACCTATGGAGATCAACAAGGATGAAGGGATCAAGAAGGCCATGGAGGACCAAGTTCCAGCAATAGAAGACACCCTTCAACTGGATCACAATCTTCTTACCCCAACAGAAATCGAAGCTTTCAAGATGATTGAGTTGGCTCGTATACAAAATAAGTATCTCACACATGAAAATATTTTGTTGAAGGAGCATATCATCGCACTCAAGGGCATTATCCGCAAGTTAGAAGACCTCCTACGCTTGATGTGCGACTATCCATCATCAACAACTCCACCTTCTTCACCAACAAAAGAGACATAATCACCTGGGTATGGGCACTCCACTTGGCAACTGCCAAGCTTGGGGGAGTGCCCCGATATCGTATCACCATCACTTTTATCTTTACCGTTTTTCTTAGTTCGATCCTTTTGGTAATATCTTAATCTAGCGGAATAAAAGTTCTTAGTATGATCTAGTTGTGAGTTTTGCTTTATTATCCTTCTATGTAACTCAGTCCATGAGCTATATAATAAAGATTAGTGTTGAGTTAAGGGCTTGATTATTTTGCCATGATCCCAAGTGAATAAAAGAAAAGAGAAAGAAATAAAAAGAAACAAAGAGATGATGTGACTCTTATGGAGAGTAATGAGCTCACATAGAAATAGTATGATGAATAAAAGTTATTGAGGGTTGACAAACATAGTTTTGGTCATCGTTGCAATTAATAGGAAGTAATAAATAAAGAGAGGTCTTCACATATAAATATACTATCTTGGACATCTTTTATGATTGTGAGCACTCATTAAAATATGACATGCTAAAGAGTTGACATTGGACAAGGAAGACAACATAATGGGTTATGTTTTCTTACATCTGAGATAAATTATATTGTCTTGGATCCTCCAACATGTTGAGCTTGCCTTTCCCCCTCATGCTAGCCAAATTCATTGCACCACGTAGGGATACTACTTGTGCTTCCAAACACCCTTAAACCAGTTTTGCCATGAGAGTCCACCATACCTACCTATGGATTGAGTAAGGTCCATCAAGTAAGTTGTCATCGGTGAAAGCAATAAAAATTGCTCTCTAAATATGTATGATTGATTGGTGTGGAATGAATAAGCTTTATACGATCGTGTGATATGGAAGTAATAAAAGCGACAGACTGCATAATAAAGGTCCATATCACAAGTGGCAATATAAAGTGATGATCTTTCACATTAGGATTTTGTGCATCCAACCATAAAAGCGCATGACAACCTCTGCTTCCCTCTATGAAGGGCCTATCTTTTACTTTTATCTCCTATACTGCAAAAGAGTCATGGTGATCTTCACCCTTCATTTTTACATTTTATCCTTCGACAAGCACAATATGTTGGAAAGATCTTGGTATATATGGCTAATTGGATGTGAGTTTTCATGAACTATTACTGTTGACATCACCCTTGAGGTAAAACGTTGGGAGGCAAAAGTATAAGCCCCTATCTTTCTCTGTGTCCGATTAAAACTCCATAACCATAAGTATTGCATGAGTGTCAGCAATTGTGAAAGATTATATGATAGTTGAGTATGTGGACTTGCTGAAAAGCTCTTATACATTGACTCTTTCCTATGTTATGATAAATTGCAATTGCTTCAATGACTGAGATTATAGTTTGTTAGTTTTCAATGAAGTTTACGATTCATACTTGATATTGTGATTGAATTATTACTCTAGCATAAGATATCATATGACAAGAATTATATAAGTTGCTGCTCTAAGAATGATCACGATGCCCTCATGTCCGTATTTTATTTTTATCGACACCTTCATCTCTAAACATGTGGACATATTTTTCGATTTCGGCTTTTCGCTTGAGGACAAGCGAGGTCTAAGCTTGGGGGAGTTGATACGTCCATTTTGCATCATGCTTTTATATCAATATTTATTGCATTATGGGCTGATATTACACATTATGTCACAATACTTATGCCTATGCTCTCTTATTTTACAAGGTTTACATAAAGAGGGAGAATGCCGACAGGTGGGATTCTGGGCTGGAAAAGGAGCAAATATTAGAGACCTATTCTGCACAGCTCCAAAAGTCCTGAAACTTCACGGATGATGTTTTCCAAATATATAAAAAACATTGAGCGCAAGAACTTCACCAGGGGGGCCACACCCTGCCCACGAGGGTGGGGGCGCGCCCTACCCCCCTGGGCGCGCCCCCCTACCTCGTGGGCCCCTGGTGGCCCTCCGGTGACTATCTTCTGCTATATGGACTCTTTCGATGGGAAAAAAATCATAAGCCATCTTCTCGGACGAAACTCCGCCGCCACGAGGCGGAACCTTGGCGGAGCCAATCTAGGGTTCTGGCGGGGCGTTCTGCCGGGGAAACTTCCCTCCCGGAGGGGGAAATCATTTCCATCGTCATCACCAACGCTCCTCTTATCGGGAGAGGGCAATCTCCATCAACATCTTCATCAGCACCATCTCATCTCAAAACCCTAGTTCATCTCTTGTATCCAATTCTTGTCTCCAAGTCCGGGACTGGTGCTAGTAGGTTGCTAGTAGTGTTAATTACTCCTTGTAGTTGATGCTAGTTCGTTTAATTGGTGGAAGATCATATGTTCATATCCTATATGCACATTAATACCCCTCTGATTATGAACATGTTTATGCTTTGTGAGTAGTTACTTTTGTTCCTGAGGACATGGGAGAAGTCTTGCTAGTAGTAGTCATGTGAATTTGGTATTCGTTTGATATTTTGATGAGATGTATGTTGTCTCTCCTCTAGTGGTGTTATGTGAACGTCGACTACATGACACTTCACCATTGTTTGGGCCTAGAGGAAGGCATTGGGAAGTAATAAGTAGATGATGGGTTGCTAGAGTGACAGAAACTTAAACTCTAGTTTATTCGTTGCTTCGTAAGGGGCTGATTTGGATCCATATGTTTCATGCTATGGTTAGGTTTACCTTAATACTTTTGTTGTATTTGCGGATGCTTGCAATAGAGGTTAATCATAAGTGGGATGCTTGTCCAAGTAAGGGAAGCACCCAAGCACCGGTCCACCCACATACCAAATTATCAAAGTACCAAACGCGAATCATATGAACGTGATTAAAACTAGCTTGACGATATTCCCATGTGTTCTCGGGAGCGCTTTACATCATATAAGAGTTTGTCCAGGCTTGTCCTTTGCTACAAAAAGGATTGGGCCACCTTGCTACACCTTATTTACTTTTGTTACTTGTTGCTCGTTACAAATTATCCTATCAAAAAACTATCTGTTACCACTTATTTCAGTACTTGCAGAGAATACCTTGCTGGAAACCGCTTATCATTTCCTTCTGCTCCTCGTTGGGTTCGACACTCTTACTTATCGAAAGGACTACATAAACCCCCTATACTTGTGGGTCATCAACGACAGTGAGGCCTAGGAAGGGGATGATACGTCTCCAACGTATCTATAATTTTTGATTGCTCCATGTTGTATTATCTACTGTTTTGGACATTATTGGGCTTTATTATCCACTTTTATATTATTTTTGGGACTAACCTATTAACCGGAGGCCCAGCCCAGAATTGCTGTTTTTTGCCTGTTTTAGGGTTTCGAAGAAAAGGAATATCAAACGGAATCCAAACGGAATGAAACCTTCGGGAACGTGATTTTCTCAACGAACAAGACCCAGTAGACTTGGACCCTATGCCAAGACACAAAAGAGGAGGCCGCGAGGTAGGGGGCGCGCCTACCCACCCCCCCAGGCGCGCCCTCTACCCTCGTGGGCCCCCTGTTGCTCCATCGACGTACTCCTTCCTCCTATATATACCTACGTACCCCCAAACGATTAGATACAGAGCCAAAACCCTAATTCCACCACCGCAACTTTCTGTATCCACGAGATCCCATCTTGGGGCCTATTCCGGAGCTCCGCCGGAGGGGGTATCCATCACGGAGGGCTTCTACATCAACACCATAGCCCCTCCGATGAAGTGTGAGTAGTTTACCTCAGACCTACGGGTCCATAGTTAGTAGCTAGATTGCTTCTTCTCTCTTTTTGGATCTCAATACAATGTTCTCCCCCTCTCTTGTGGAGATCTATTCGATGTAATCTTCTTTTTGCGGTGTGTTTGTTGAGACCGATGAATTGTGGGTTTATGATCAAGTCTATCTATGAACAATATTTGAATCTTCTCTGAATTCTTTTATGTATGATTGGTTATATTTGCAAGTCTCTTCGAATTATCAGTTTGGTTTGGCCTACTAGATTGATCTTTCTTGCAATGGGAGAAGTGCTTAACTTTGGGTTCAATCTTGCGGTGTCCTTTCCCAGTGACAGTAGGGGCAGCAAAGCACGTACTGTATTGTTGCCATGGAGGATAACAAGATGGGGTTTTCATCATATTGCATGAGTTTATCCCTCTACATCATGTCATCTTGCTTAAGGTGTTACTCTATTTTCATTAACTTAATACTCTAGATGCATGCTGGATAGCGGTTGATGAGTGGAGTAATAGTAGTAGATGCAGGCAGGAGTCGGTCTACTTGTCTCGGACGTGATGCCTATATACATGATCATACCTAGATATTCTCATAACTATGCTCAATTCTATCAATTGCTCAACGGTAATTTGTTCACCCACCGTAGAATACTTATGCTCTCGAGAGAAGACACTTGTGAAACCTATGGCCCCCGGGTCTATCTTCATCATATTAATCTACCAATACTTAGTTATTTCCTTTTGCTTTTACTTTTATTTAATTTTACCTTGCATCTTTATCATAAAAATACCAAAAATATTATCTTATCATATCTATCAGATCTCACTCTCATAAGTGGCCGTGTAGGGATTGACAACCCCTTAACACGTTGGTTGCGAGGATTTATTTGTTTTGTGCAGGTACGAGGGACTCGCGCATAGCCTCCTACTAGAATGATACCTTGGTTCTCAAAAACTGAGGGAAATACTTACGCTACTTTGTTGCATCATCCCTTCCTCTTAGGGGAAAACCAACGCAGTGCTCAAGAGGTAGCAATAAGGATTTCTGGCGCAGTTGCCGGGGAGGTCTACGCAAAAGTCAATATACCAAGTACCCATCACATACCCTTATCTCCCGCATTACATTATTTGCCATTTGCCTCTCGTTTTCCTCTCCCCCACTTCACCCTTGTCGTTTTATTCGCCCTCTCTCTCTATCCTCCTTCTCTTTCCCATTTGCCTCTTTTTGCCCGCTTGCTTTTTGTTTGCTTGTGTGTTAGTTTGCTTGCTTGTCACGATGGCTCAAGATAACACTAAATTGTGTGACTTCACCAAGACCAACAACAATGATTTTATTAGCACTCCGATTGCTCCTCTTATCGATGTTGAATCTTGTGAAATTAATACTGCTTTGCTGAATCTTGTGATGAAAGAACCGTTTTTCCGGCCTTCCTAGTGAAGATGCTGCTACTCATCTTAATAGCTTCATTGATTTGCGTGATATGCAAAGGAAGAAAGATGTGGATAATGATATTGTTAAATTGAAGCTATTTCCTTTTTCGCTTAGAGATCGTGCTAAAGCTTGGTTTTCGTCTTTGCCTAAAATAGTATTGATTCATGGAATAAGTGCAAAGATGCCTTTATCTCTAAGTATTTTCCTCCCACTAAGATCATCTCTCTTAGAAATGATATTATGAATTTTAATAAACTTGATCATGAACATGTTGCACAAGCTTGGGAGAGAATGAAATTAATGATACGCAATTTCCCTACTCATGGTTTGAATTTGTGGATGATTATTCAAAAAGTTTATGCCAGATTGAATTTTGCTTCTAGAAAACTTTTAGATTCGGCCGCGGGAGGTACTTTTATGGAAATCACTTTAGGAGAAGCTACTAAACTCCTAGATAATATTATGGTTAATTATTCTCAATGGCATACTGAAAGATCTACTAATAAAAAGGTGCATGTGATAGAAGAAATTAATGTTTTGAGTGGAAAGATGGATGAACTTATGAAATTATTTGCTAGTAAGAGTGTTTCTTCTGATCCTAATGATATGCCCTTGTCTACTTTTATTGATAATAATAATGAATCTATGGGTGTGAATTTTGTTGGTAGGAACAATTTTAGTAACAACGCCTATAGAGGAAATTTCAATCCTAGGCCTTATCCTAGTAACCGTCTAATAATTATGGTAATTCCTACAACAATTCTTATGGAAATTATAATAAAATGCCCTCTGATTTTGAATCTAATATTAAAGGATTTATTACTTCGCAAAAGAATTTCAATGCTATGATTGAAGAAAAATTGCTTAAGATTGATGAGTTGGCTAGGAACGTTGATAGGATTTCTCTTGATGTTGATTCTTTGAAACTTAGATCTATTCCACCTAAGCATGATATCAATGAGTCTCTCAAAGCCATGAGAATTTCCATTGTAGAGTGCAAAGAAAGAATAGCTAGGATGTGTGCTAAGAAAAATGCCTTTATAAGAGCGTGTTCTTCTAGTTCCTATGAAAATAAAGATGAAGATCTAAAAGTTATTGATGTGTGCCCTATTAAATCTTTGTTTTTCAATATTAATCTTGATAATGATGGGACTGAATATGATCCACCTTTACCTAGAAGGTGTTCCAAGAATTCAGAGTTTTTAGATCTTGATGCTAAAATTGATAAAAGTGGGATTGAAGAAATTAAAACCCTAGATGTTGCTAATCCCACTATTTTGGATTTCAAGGAATTTAATTATGAAAATTGATCTTTGATTGATTGTATTTCCTTGTTGCAATCGGTGCTAAATTCTCCTCATGCTTATAGTCAAAATAAAGCGTTTACTAAACATATCGTTGATGCCTTCATGCAATCTTATGAAGAAAAACTTGAATTGGAAGTTTCTATCCCTAGAAAACTTTATGATGAGTGGGAACCAACTATTAAAATTAAAATTAAAGATCATGAATGCTATGCTTTATGTGATTTCGGTGCTAGTGTTTCCATGATTCCAAAGACTTTGTGTGATTTGTTAGGTTTCCATGATTTTGATGATTGCTCCCTAAACTTGCACCTTGCGGATTCCACTATTAAGAAACCTATGGGAAGAATTAATGATGTTCTTATTGTTGCAAATAGGAATTATGTGCCCGTAGATTTTATTGTTCTTGACATAGATTGCAATCCTTCATGTCCTATTATTCTTGGTAGACCTTTCCTTAGAACGATTGGTGCAATTAATGATATGAAGGAAGGAAATATTAGATTCCAATTTCCATTAAGGAAAGGCATGGAACACTTTCCTAGAAAGAAAATTAAATTACCTTATGAATCTATTATGAGAGCCACTTATGGATTTCCTACCAAAGATGGCAACACCTAGATCTATCCTTGCTTGTTATGCCTAGCTAGGGGGCGTTAAACGATAGCGCTTGTTGGGAGGCAACCCAATTTTATTTTTATTCCTTGCTTTTTGCTCCTGTTTAGTAATAAATAATTTATCTAGCCTCTGTTTTGGTTGTGTTTTTTGTGTTTAATTAGTGTTTGTGCCAAGTAGAACCGTTGGGAAGACTTGGGGAAAGTCTTGTTAAACTTGCTGTAAAAAACAGAAACTTTAGCGCTCACGAGAACTGCTATTTTTATTTGGAAAGTGCTATTTAGTTAATTCTTTTTGCAGATGATTAATAGATAAATTCCTCACGTCCAGATTTATTTTAGAATTTTTGGGGTTCCAGATCTTGCGCTAGCTACAGATTACTACAGACTGTTCTGTTTTTGACAGATTCTGTTTTTCGTGTGTTGTTTGCTTATTTTGATGAATCTATGGCTAGTATAAATATTTTATAAATCATAGAGAAGTTGGAATACAGTAGGTTTAACACCAATATAAATAAAGAATGAGTTCATTACAGTACCTTGAAGTGGTCTTTTGTTTTCTTTCGCTAACAGAGCTCACGAGATTTTCTACTTTAAGTTTTGTGTTGTGAAGTTTTCAAGTTTTGGGTAAAGATTTGGTGGATTATGGAACAAGGAGTGGAAAGAGCCTAAGCTTGGGGATTCCCATGGCATTCCCAAGATAATCTAAGGACACCTAAGAGCCAAAGCTTGGGGATGCCCCGGAAGGCATCCCCTCTTTCGTCTACTTCTATCGGTAACTTTACTTGGAGCTATATTTTTATTCACCACATGATATGTGTTTTGCTTGGAGCGTCTTGTATGATTTGAGTCTTTATTTGTTAGTTTACCACAATCATCCTTTCTGTACACACCTTTTGAGAGATCCATACATGATTTGGAATTTGTTAGAATACTCTATGTGCTTCACTTAAATCATTTGAGTTATATAGTTTTGCTCTAGTACTTCACATATATCTTTTAGAGCACGGTGGTGGATTTGTTTTATAGAAACTATTTATCTATCATGCTTCACTAAAATTATTTTGAGAGTCTTAAATAGCATGGTAATTTTCTTAAATAATCCTAATATGCTTGGAATTCAAGAATAATAAAAGAACTTCCTTATGAGTGTGTTGAATGCTATGACAAGTTTGATGCTTGATAATTGTTTTGAGATATGAAGATGGTGATATTAGAGTTATGCTAGTTGAGTAGTTGTGAATTTGAGAAATACTTGTGTTAAAGTTTGTGATTCCCATAGCATGCACGTATGGTGAACCATTATGTGATGAAGTCGGAGCATGATTTATTTTTTGATTGTCTTCCTTATGAGTGGCGGTCGGGGACGAGCGATGGTCTTTTCCTACCAATCTATCCCCCTAGGAGCATGCGCGTAATACTTTGCTTTGATAAATTGTAGATTTTTGCAATAAGTATATGAGTTCTTTATTACTAATGTTGATTCCATGGATTATACACACTTTTCTCACCCTTCAACCTTTGCTAGCCTCTCTAATACCGCACACCTTTCGCCGGTATCATACACCCACCATATACCTTCCTCAAAACAGCCACCATACATACCTATTATGGCATTTCCATATCCATTCCGAGATATATTGCCACGCAACTTTCCACTGTTCCGTTTATTATGACACACTCCTTCACTGTCATATTGCTTAGCATGATCATGTAGTTGACATCGTATTTGTGGCAAAGCCACCATTCATAATTCTTTCATACGTGTCACTCTTGATTCATTGCATATCCCGGTACACCGCCGGAGGCATTCATATAGAGTCATATTTTGTTCTAAGTATCGAGTTGTAATTGTTGAGTTGTAAGAAAAATAAAAATAAAAGTGTGATGATCATTATTATTAGAGCATTGTCCCAGTGAGGAAAGGATGATGGAGACTATGATTCCCCCACAAGTCGGGATGAGACTCCGAACGAAAAATAAAAAAAAGGGAAAGAAAAGAGGCCATAAAAAAGAGAGGAGAAAAGGCCCAAATAAAAAAATATGAGAGAAAAAGAGAGAAGGGACAATGTTACTATCCTTTTACCACACTTGTGCTTTAAAGTAGCACCATGATATTCATGATAGAGAGTCTCCTATGTTATCAGTTTCAAATACTAGTGGGAATTTTTCATTATAGAACTTGGCTTGTATATTCCAATGATGGGCTTCCTCAAAATGCCCTAGGTCTTCATGAGCAAGCAAGTTGGATGCACACCCACTTAGTTTCTTTTGTTGAGCTTTCATATACTTATAGCTCTAGTGCATCCATTGCATGGCAATCCCTACTCACTCACATTGACTATCTTCTCCCTTTTTGTCTTCTCCACAACCACCATTCTATTCCACTTATAGTGTTATATCTATGGCTCGCGCTCATGTATTGCGTGAAGATTGGAAAAAGTTTGAGAACACCAAAAGTATGAAACAATTGCTTGGCTTGTCATCGGGGTTGTGCATGATTTAAATATTTTGTGTGGTGAAGATGGAGCATAGCCAGACTATATGATTTTGTAGGGATAACTTTCTTTGGCCATGTTATTTTGAGAAGGCATGATTGCTTTGTTAGTATGCTTGAAGTATTATTATTTTTATAGCAATATTAAACCTTTATCTTGAATCTTTCGGATCTGAATATTCATACCACAATTAATAAGAATTACATTAAAATTATGCCAAGTAGCACTCCGCATCAAAAATTCTGTTTTTATCATTTACCTACTCGAGGACGAGCAGGAATTAAGCTTAGGGATGCTTGATACGTCTCCAACGTATCTATAATTTTTGATTGCTCCATGCTATATTATCTACTGTTTTGGACATTATCGGGCTTTATTATCCACTTTTATATTATTTTTGGGACTAACCTATTAACCGGAGGCCCAGCCCAGAATTGTTGTTTTTTGCTTGTTTTAGGGTTTCGAAGAAAAGGAATATCAAACGGAGTCCAAACGGGATGAAACCTTCGGGAACGTGATTTTCTCAACGAACAAGACCCAGTAGACTTGGACCCTATGCCAAGACACAAAAGAGGAGGCCGCGAGGTAGGGGGCGCGCCTACCCACCCCCCCAGGCGCGCCCTCTACCCTCGTGGGCCCCCTGTTGCTCCACCGACGTACTCCTTCCTCCTATATATACCAACGTACCCCCAAACGATCAGATACGGAGCCAAAACCCTAATTCCACCGCCGCAACTTTCTGTATCCATGAGATCCCATCTTGGGGCCTGTTCCGGAGCTAAGCCGGAGGGGGTATTGATGACCCACAAGTATAGGGGATCTATCCTAGTCCTTTCGATAAGTAAGAGTGTCGAACCCAACGAGGAGCAGAAGGAAATGATATGCGGTTTCCAGCAAGGTATTTTCTGCAAGTACTGAAATAAGTGGTAACAGATAGTTTTGTGGTAGGATAATTTGTAACGAGCAACAAGTAACAAAAGTAAATAAGGTGCAGCAAGGTGGCCCAATCCTTTTTGTAGCAAAGGACAAGCCTGGACAAACTCTTATATGATGTAAAGCGCTCCCGGGGACACATGGGAATATCGTCAAGCTAGTTTTCATCACGTTCATATGATTCGCGTTCGGTACTTTGATAATTCGGTATGTGGGTGGACTGGTGCTTGGGTGCTGCCCTTACTTGGACAAGCATCCCACTTATGATTAACCTCTATGGCAAGCATCCGCAAATACAACAAAAGTATTAAGGTAAACCTAACCATAGCATGAAACATATGGATCCAAATCAGCCCCTTACGAAGCAACGCATAAACTAGGGTTTAAGCTTCTCTCACTCTAGCAACTCATCATCTACTTATTACTTCCCAATGCCTTCCTCTAGGCCCAAACAATGGTGAAGTGTCATGTAGTCGATGTTCACATAACACCACTAGAAGAGAGACAACATACATCTCATCAAAATATCAAACGAATACCAAATTCACATGACTACTAATAGCAAGACTTCTCCCACGTCCTCAGGAACAAAAGTAACTACTCACAAAGCATAAGCATGTTCATAATCAGAGGGGTATTAATGTGCATATAGGATCTGAACATATGATCTTCCACCAATTAAACCAACTAGCATCAACTACAAGGAGTAATTAACACTACTAGCAACCTACTAGCACCAATCCCGGACTTGGAGACAAGAATTGGATACAAGAGATGAACTAGGGTTTTGAGATGACATGGTGCTGATGAAGATGTTGTTGGAGATTGCCCTCTCCCGATGAGAGGAGCGCTGGTGATGACGATGGCGATGATTTCCCCCTCCGGGAGGGAAGTTTCCTCGGCAGAAAAGCCCCGCCAGAACCCTAGATTGGCTCCGCCAAGGTTCCTCCTTGTGGCGGCGGAGTTTCGTTCGAGAAGATGGCTTATGATTATTTTACTCAATCCATAGGTAGGTATGGTGGACTCTCATGGCAAGCACAAGTAGTATCTCTACTTGGTGCAATGAATTTGGCTAGCATGAGGGAGAAAGGCAAGCTCAACATGTTGGAGGATCCAAGACAGTATAATTTATCTCAGATGTAAGAAAACATAACCCATTACGTTGTCTTCCTTGTCCAATGTCAACTCCTTAGCATGTCATATTTTAATGAGTGCTCACAATCATAAAAGATGTCCAAGATAGTATATTTATATGTGAAGACCTCTCTTTCTTTTTTACTTCCTATTAATTACAACAATGACCAAAACTATGTTTGTCAACTCTCAACAACTTTTATTCATCGTACTTTTTCTATGTGAGCTCATTACTCTCCATATGATCCCTTTGTTTCCTTTTTATTTATTTCTCTTTTATTTTATTCACTCAGGATCATGGCAAAATAATCAAGCCCTTGACTCAACACTAATATTTATTATATATAGCTCACGAGCTCGATTACATAGAAGGATCATAAAGCAAAACTCACAACCAGATCATGCCATAAACTTTATTCTACTAGATCAAGATAAAAGTGATGGTGATACGATACCAGGGCACTCCCCCAAGCTTGGCAGTTGCCAAGGGAGTGCCAATACCAGATACTCAATTCTTCTTTGTTGGTGGAGAAGGTGATGGTTTTGTTGATGGCGTAGGCTTGTCGTCCTTATTCCAAGGCATAGGCTCACCATCATAGAAGGATGATCGAGTCTCCTGAAACCCTCAATAACTTTTATTCATCGTACTCTTTCTATGTAAGCTCATTACTCTCCATATGAGTCACATGATCTCTTTGTTTCTTTTTATTTCTTTCTCTTTTCTTTTATTCACTTGGGATCATGGCAAAAATAATCAAGCCCTTGACTCAACACTAATCTTTATTATATAGCTCATGGACTCGATTACATAGAAGGATAATAAAGCAAAACTCACAACTAGATCATACTAAGAACTTTTGTTCTATTAGATCAAGATATTACCAAAAGGATCGAACTAAGAAAAACGGTAAAGATAAAAGTGATGGTGATACGATACCGGGGCACTCCCCCAAGCTTGGCAGTTGCCAAGTGGAGTGCCCATACCAGATACTCAATTCTTCTTTGTTGGTTAGGAAGGTGGCGTTTTTGTTGATGGCGTAGGCTTGTCGTCCTTCTTCCAAGGCATAGGCTCACCATCATAGAAGGATGACCGAGTCTCCGGGATCCTCAAATCTGCAGCCAAACTCATCCTTTTGAATCTATATTCATACTCACAGTTTTGGTTTTGCAGGTCATAGATCTGAGCTTGAAGGTGCTCGATTTTCTCCTGAAGCTTGAAGATGGTCTCCCCGATGTTGTCGACATCCAGATTGTGTTTGTTGGTGAACTCTATGATCATCATGTAGTTGGAGTTGAGTCCACGCTCCACCATCCCCTGACACTTGAAAACTTGTTGCTCCATTGCTTCGAGCCTCGTCTCCACGCTTCCATTCCCCTTCGGTCCCTCAGCATCACAGATGTGCAGCAACCCATCACGCATCTCAATGGTTTGAGGGTGTCGCTGCACCTCCGCGAGGTAAGGGTTGATGACCTTCTCGAAGAACTTGTCCTTGGGAGCGCTTGGAGACGTCATGATAATCTAGATTTGTCAGAAAAACAGCTCGAGATAAAGACAGGAGATTTTTGCGTGATACGGGAGTCAAAACCCCCGGGAGGTTATATAATGAATTTTTACCGACCAAAATACGTGTCCTATAAGAAAACGGAGTCCGGAGAGCACACGAGGTGCCCACGAGGTAGGGGGGCGCGCCCAGGGGGGTAGGGCGCGCCCTCCACCCTCGTGGGGCCCTCGTGTCCTTTCCGGACTGCTGCTTATTTTTCTATTTTTCTAAATATTCCAAAACAGAGAAATATTGCCTTAAAAACTGTTTTGGAGTCGGTATACTTACCGTACCAGATACCTATTCCTTTTCGGAGTCTGAAGCGTTCCGGAAAGTGTCCTTTATGTACTCCACTGAGGTTATGGTTTCAATAACATTGGTTTCAACGTTTATGGGATTACCTGAGATATAGTGTTTGATTCTTTGACCGTTCACCACCTTCGGATTTGTGCCTTCGAAGTTGTTGATTTTTATAGCACCGGAACGGTAGAACTCCTCGATAACGTAAGGGCCTTCCCATTTAGAGAGAAGTTTTCCTGCAAAAAAATCTTAAACGAGAGTTGTATAGCAATACATAATCACCTACGTTAAACTCACGCTTTTGTATCCTTTTGTCATGCCATCGTTTAACTTTTTCTTTAAACAACTTAGCATTTTCATAGGCTTGGGTTCTCTATTCATCAAGTGAGCTAATATCAAATAACCTCTTCTCACCGGCAAGTTTAAAATCATAATTAAGTTCTTTAATAGCCCAATAAGCCTTGTGTTCTAGTTCGAGAGCTAAGTGACATGCCTTTCCAAAGACCATTTTGTACGGAGACATACCCATAGGATTTTTATATGCAGTTCTATAGGCCCATAATGCATCATCAAGTTTCTTGGACCAATTCTTTCTGGACCTATTAACAGTCTTTTGCAAAATTATTTTGAGTTCTCTATTACTCAATTCTACTTGACCACTAGACTGAGGGTGATAAGGGGATGCAATTCTATG